>NW_027138464.1:0-17500 GCF_035084215.1 Heptranchias perlo
TCTCTCCTCGGCTCCGACTCTCTCTCTCTCCGCTCCGACTCTCCTCTCTCTCTCTCGCTCCCCGACTCTACTCTCTCTCTCTCTCTCTCGCTCCGACTCTCCTCTCTCTCGTACTCTCTCGTCTCGCGCACGAGCGCGCCGCGAGCGTCTCTCTCGCGCTCCGACTCTCCGACTCGTCTCGCTCCGCTCTCTCCCACTTCTCGATCTCTCGTCTCTCGCCGTTCCGACTCTCTCTCTCCCCTCTCCCCATCTTCTCTACCGCTCTCTCTCATACTCTCGATCGACCCCATCTTTCTCCCCATCTCTCCCTCTCCCATCATCTCTCTCCCCTCCCTCTCCCTCTCTCATCTCTCCCTCTCCATCATCTCCTCATCCCTCTCCCCCTCCCATCCATCTCCCCTATCCCCTCCCACCCACCCCTCTCCCCCTCTCTCCCCGACCCCTCTCTCTCTCTCTCTCCCTCTCCCCCTCTCTCCCCCGACCCCTCTCTCTCTCTCTCTCCCTCTCCCCCTCTCTCCCCGACCCCTCCTCTCTCCTCCCTCTCCCCCCCTCCCTCTCCCCCCCCCTCCCTTCCTCCTCCCCCATCCATCTTCCGCCTCTCCCCCCTCTCTCTCTCCCCCTACCCTTTCTCCCTCTTCCCCCTCTCCCCCCTCCCCTCTCTCTCCCCCTCTCCCTCTCCCCCCTCCCTCTCCCTCCTCCACCCCTCTCCCTCTCTCCTCCTCTCCCTCTCTCCTCCCTCTCACCCCCTCTCACCCCTCCCTCTCCCCCTCACCCTCTCTCTCTCCCCCTCACCCCCCTCTCTCTCCCTCTCCCCTCTCCACCCTCTCTCTCTCCCCTCCCCCCTCACCCCCTCTCTCCCTCTCCCCTCACCCCCCCTCCCTCCTCCCCTTCACCCCCTCTCACCCCCTCCTCTCCCCCCCCTCCCCCCCTCCCTCTCCCTCCCCCCCTCACCCCCTCCCTACCTCTCCTCCCCCCCTCCTCACCTCTCCCCCCTCTCCTCCCTCTCTCCCTCTCTCACCCCCTCCTCTCCCCTCTCCCCCTCACCCCTCCCTCTCCCTCCCTCCTCTCCCTCCTCCACCCCTCTCCCCCTCTCCCCCTCTCACCCCTCCTCTCCCTCTCCTCCCTCTCCCTCTCCTCCTCCACCCCCTCCCTCCTCCCTCCCTCTCCCTCCTCCACCCTCTCCTCTCTCCCTCTCCTCTCCCCCTCTCTCTCCCTCTCTCTCCTCTCCCCCTCACCCCCTCTCTCTCCTCTCTTCCCCCCTCCCTCCCTCCCTCCCTCTCCCTCTCCCTCCCTCTCTCTCCACCCCCCTCCCCTCCCCTCCCTCTCCTCCCCTCTCCTCCCTCCTCTCTCACCAGATGAAGTCGTGCAGTGACTGCAGAAGGTCGGCTGCCTGAAGAAGCGAGCGATGAACTTGTGGTCCTTCACCTCATGGACATTCTTCTGGCGGAGGCGCCCCGCCGGGCGAACCTGACCCCCGGGGGAGAGGCAGGGGGGCTCTGGGGCTGGGGCTGGGCTGCCGGGGGGCATGGTCCGGGGAGCCGGCGGGGGAGCAGGGCGGCTCGGCCATGCTCAGGGAGGAGGCTCCGGATCGAGTTTCGCGATCTCCACCCCAGCCCTGCTTTTTTGTAGCTCGCTGCGCCAGTAGCTCAGGGGCGGGTCCGCTCTTAAAAGGGCGATGATTCCCCATTGGAGCCCACTTTAAATAGAGGGTCCAGTGAATGGGGGGTGAGAGTGATAGTAGTGAGGGTGAGAGTGATAGTAGTGACGGTGAGAGTGATAGTAGTGAGGGTTAGAGTGATAATAGTGAGGGTAAGAGTGATAGTAGTGAGGGTGAGAGTGATAATAGTGAGGGTTAGAGTGATAATAGTGAGGGTGAGAGTGATAGTAGTGAGGGTAAGAGTGATAGTAGTGAGGGTGAGAGTGATAATAGTGAGGGTCAGAGTGATAATAGTGAGGGTTAGAGTGATAATAGTGAGGGTGAGAGTGATAGTAGTGAGGGTAAGAGTGATAGTAGTGAGGGTGAGAGTGATAATAGTGAGGGTTAGAGTGATAATAGTGAGGGTGAGAGTGATAATAGTGAGGGTTAGAGTGATAATAGTGAGGGTTAGAGTGATAATAGTGAGGATTAGGGTGATAATAGTGAGGGTTAGAGTGATAATAGTGAGGGTTAGAGTGATAGTAGTGAGGTAAGAGTGATAATAGTGAGGGTTAGAGTGATAGTAGTGAGGGTTAGAGTAATAATAGTGAGGGTTAGAGTGATAATAGTGAGGGTTAGAGTGATAGTAGTGAGGGTAAGAGTGATAATAGTGAGGGTCAGAGTAATAATAGTGAGGGTAAGAGTGATAATAGTGAGGGTTAGAGTGATAGTAGTGAGGGTTAGAGTGATAATAGTGAGGGTTAGAGTAATAATAGTGAGGGTTAGAGTGATAGTAGTGAGGGTTAGAGTGATAATAGTGAGGGTTAGAGTAATAATAGTGAGGGTTAGAGTGATAGTAGTGAGGGTTAGAGTGATAATAGTGAGGGTTAGAGTAATAATAGTGAGGTTAGAGTGATAGTAGTGAGGGTTAGAGTGATAATAGTGAGGGTTAGAGTAATAATAGTGAGGGTTAGAGTGATAGTAGTGAGGGTTAGAGTGATAATAGTGAGGGTTAGAGTAATATAGTGAGGGTTAGAGTGATAATAGTGAGGGTTAGAGTAATAATAGTGAGGGTTAGAGTAATAATAGTGAGGGTAAGAGTGATAATAGTGAGGGTTAGAGTGATAAAGTGAGGGTTAGAGTGATAATAGTGAGGGTAAGAGTAATAATAGTGAGGGTAAGAGTGATAATAGTGAGGGTTAGAGTAATAATAGTGAGGGTTAGAGTGATAATAGTGAGGGTTAGAGTGATAATAGTGAGGGTTAGAGTAATAATAGTGAGGGTATAGCAATAATAGTGAGGGTTAGAGTGATAATAGTGAGGATTAGAGTGATAATAGTGAGGGTTAGAGTAATATAGTGAGGGTTAGAGTGATAATAGTGAGGAATATAGTAATAATAGTGAGGGTTAGAGTGATAATAGTGAAGGTTAGAGTAATAATAGTGAGGGTTAGAGTGATAATAGTGAGGGTTGGAGCAATAATAGTGAGGGTTAGAGTGATAATAGTGAGGGTTAGAGTGATAATATTGAGGGTTCGAGCGATAATAGTGAGTGTTAGAGTAATAATAGTGAGGGTGAGAGTGATAATAGTGAGGGTTAGAGTGATAATAGTGAGGGTTAGAGTAATAATAGTGAGGGTTAGAGTGATAATAGTGAGGGTTAGAGTGATAATAGTGAGGGTTAGAGTGATAATAGTGAGGGTTAGAGTAATAATAGTGAGGGTTAGAGTAATCAATAGTGAGGGTTAGAATGATAATAGTGAGGGTTAGAGTGATAATAGTGAGGGTTAGAGTGATAATAGTGAGGGTTAGAGTGATAATAGTGAGGATTAGCAGATAGCAATATTAATAAAGGTTCATTAACATGTTAATTAGAGCAGCATAGTAAATATATATTATATTAATACATTAAATAGGATATATTAGATCACTTGATTATGTTTTAATAACATATATTAATATATTAAATTATATCAATATACTTAATATTACAAATATAAATATATCAAATATATATATTTAAGTTAATATATTAAATATTATATTAATATATTCTATATGAAATTTCTATATCAAATATTATATATTTTATTAATATGTTAAATATTATTAAATTATATCAATACACTTAATATTATTACAGATATTAATATCTCAAATATTATATATTTTAATTAGTATAGTAAATATTATATTTTTATTAATATATCAAAATGTATTATATATTTTCATTAATATATTAAATATTATATTAATATATTACATATATATATGAAATTTCTATATCAAATATTATTATATATTTTATGAATCTATTAAATATTATTTACTGTATCAAATGTAATTATATATTTTATTAATTATATATTTTATTTAATGTATCAAATATTACATATTTTATTCATATATTATATATTATATATTTTATTTAATGTATCAAATATTACATATTTTATTAATATATTAAATATTATATATTTTATTTAATGTATCAAATATTAATATTTTATTAATATAAATATTTTATTTAATGTATCAAATATTAAATATTTTATTAATATATTAAATATTTTATTTAATGTATCAAATATTACTATATTTTATTAATATATTAAATATTATATATTTTATTAATATATTATAGTCCATATTTTATTTAATGTATCAAAAATTATTATGTATTTTATAACTATTAAATATTATATATTTTATTTAAGGTATCAAAAATCATTATGTATTTTATTACTATATTAAATATGATTATATACTTTACTTAATATATTAAATATTATATATTATATAACTATATTAATAATTATATGTTTTATGAATATATCAATTCTTATATATATATTAATGCATTAATTATGATTATATATTTTATTAATACATTAAATATTGCTGGGTATGAATAAGCAGGGGTACATTGATTATATATAATTGGGATCATTGGGTTTAATAGTCACTAAAATATCATGATTGAAAATAATCAGGAATGAGCAATAAATATTACTAATTAAATTAATATTACAATAAAGAATAATAAAGTGACTAGATTATTAAACATCGGGTATTGATTATTAGTGACTGTGTAAACACAGTAAATATTAATAGTAGGGTGTGTTACAGTAATTATTAATAACAGGGTGTGTTACAGTAATTATTAATAACAGGGTGTGTTACAGTGATTATTAATAACAGTGTGTGTTACAGTAATTATTAATAACAGGGTGTGTTACAGTAATTATTAATAACAGGATGTGTTACAGTAATTATTAATAACAGGGTGTGTTACAGTGATTATTAATACAGGGTGTGTTAGTGATTATTAATAACAGGATGTGTTACAGTGATTATTAATAACAGGGTGTGTTACAGTGATTATTAATAACAGGGTGTGTTACAGTAATTATTAATAACAGGGTGTGTTACAGTGATTATTAATAACAGGGTGTGTTACAGTGATTATTAATAACAGGGTGTGTTACAGTAATTATTAATAACAGGGTGTGTTAGTGATTATTAATAACAGGGTGTGTTACAGTGATTATTAATAACAGGGTGTGTTAGTGATTATTAATAACAGGATGTGTTACAGTGATTATTAATACAGGGTGTGTTACAGTGATTATTAATAACAGGGTGTGTTACAGTAATTATTAATAACAGGGTGTGTTACAGTGATTATTAATAACAGGGTGTGTTACAGTGATTATTAATAACAGGGTGTGTTACAGTGATTATTAATAACAGGGTGTGTTAGTGATTGTTAATAACAGGGTGTGTTACAGTGATTATTAATAACAGGGTGTGTTACAGTAATTATTAATAACAGGGTGTGATAGTGATTATTAATAACAGGGTGTGTTACAGTGATTATTAAAAGTAGGGTTTGTTACAGTGATATATTAATAACAGGGTGTGTTACAGTAATTATTAATAACAGGGTGTATTAGTGATTATTAATAACAGGGTGTGGTATAGTAATTAGTAATAACAGGGTGTGATAGTGATTATTAATAACAGGGTGTGTTAGTGATTATTAATAACAGGGAGTGTTAGTGATTATTAATAACAGGGTGTGTTAGTGATTATTAACAACAGGGTGTGTTACAGTGATTATTAATAACAGGGTGTGTTACAGTGATTATTAATAACAGGTGTGTTGCAGTGATTATTAATAACAGGGTGTGTTACAGTGATTATTAATAACAGGGTGTGTTGCAGTGATTATTAATAACAGGGTGTGTTACAGTGATTATTCATAACAGGGTGTGTTGCAGTATTTATTAATAACAGTGTATTACGGTAATTATTAAAGACAGTGTATTATGGTAATTATGAATAACAGTGTATTACAGAAATTATCAATAAGAGTGTTTTACAGTAATTATTAATAACAGTGAGTATTACAGCAGTTATTATTAGTGTAATTATTGATGTGTAAATTATAGTAATTAGTAATAACAGTGCATTGCATTAATTATTAATAATTGTGTTTGTTACAGTAATTATTAAAAGCAGTGTGTATTACAGTAGATATTAATAGTGTATTCCAGTAATTATTAGTAACATTGTATATTATCATAATTAGTAACACCAGTGCATTGCAATAATTAATAATTCTGTTTGTTACACTAATTAATAGTGTATTACAGTAATTATTAATGACAGTGTATATTATAGTAATTAGTATTAACAGTGCATTACAGTAATTATTAATAATTGTGTTTGTTACAGTAATTATTAAAAGCAGTGTGTATTACAGCAGATATTAATAGTGTATTACAGTAATTATTAGTAACATTGTATATTATCATAATTAGTAACACCAGTGCATTGCAATAATTAATAATTCTGTTTGTTACACTAATTAATAGTTTATTACAGTAATTATTAATGACAGTGTATATTATAATAATTAGTATTAACAGTGCATTACAGTACTTATTAATAACAGACTGTATTACAGTAATTATTAGTAACAGTATATCAGAGTTATTAACAACAATGCGTATTTCAGTAATTAGTAATAGCAGTGTGTTTTACAATGATTATTATTTAACAGTTACAATAATTATTAACAGTGTATTACATTTATTAATAAGAGTGAGTTACAGTAATTATTAATAACCATGTATATTGCACTGATTATTAATAACAGTACATGTTGCAGTAATATCATTAAGTATATATTATAGTAATTAGTAATAATTGTGTATTATAATAATTACTAATAAGTGTTTTGCAGCAATTAGTAACAGTGTATTATAGTAATTAATAATGTGTATTAAAGTAATTATGAATAACTATATTACAGTAATTAGTAGTAACTGAACATTACAGTAATTATTAATAACAGTGTGTATTACAGTAATTCATAGTAACTGTGCATTATAGTAATTATTAATAACAGTGTGTATTACAGTAATTCATAGTAACTGTGCAATATAGTAATTATTAATAACAGTGTGTATTACAGTATTTAGTAGTAACTGTGCATTATAGTAATTATTAATAACAGTGTGTATTACAGTAATTAGTAGTAACTGTGCATTATAGTAATTATTAATAAGTGTGTATTACAATAATTAGTAGTAACTGTGCATTATAGTAATTATTAATAACAGTGTGTATTACAGTAATTAGTAGTAACTGTGCATTATAGTAATTATTAATAACAGTGTATATTACAGTAATTAGTAGTAACTGTGCATTATAGTAATTATTAATAAGTGTGTATTACAATAATTAGTAGTAACTGTGCATTATAGTAATTATTAATAACAGTGTGTATTACAGTAATTAGTAGTAACTGTGCATTATAGTAATTATTAATAACAGTGTGTATTACAGTAATTAGTAGTAACTGTGCATTATAGTAATTATTAACAACTGTGTATTACAGTCGTTGGTAGTAAATGTACATTATAGTAATTATTAATAAAAGTATGTATTCAATAATTTGTAGCAACTACATTATAGTAATTATTAATAACAGTGTATATTGCAGTAATTTGTAGTAACTGTACATTATAGTAATTATTAATAACAGTGTATTACAGTAATTAGTAGTAACTGTACATTATAGTAATAATTAATAACTGTGTGTATTACAGTAATTAATATTAAATGTGTATTACAGTAATTATTAATAAAAGGAATAGTACAGTAATTAGTAATAGTGTTTATTAAAGTAATTATTAATGACAGTGTGTATTACAGTTATTAGTAGTAACTGTACATTATAGTAATTATTATTAATAGTGCGTATTACAGTAATTAGTAGTAACTACATTATAGTAATTATTAATAATAGTGCATATTACAGTAATTAGTAGTAACTGTACATTACAATAATTATTAATAACAGTGTGTATTACAGTAATTATTATTAAATGTGTATTACTGTAATTATTAATAAAAGTAATATTACAGTAATTAGTAATAGTGTGCATTAAAGTAATTATTAATAACAGTGTATATTACAGTTATTAGTAGTAACTGTACATTATAGTAATTATTAATAACTGTGTGTATTACAGTAATTAATATTAAATGTGTGTTACAGTAATTATTAATAAAAGGAATATTACAGTAATTAGTAATAGTGTGCATTAAAGTAATTATTAATAACAGTGTGTATTACAGTAATTAGTAGTAACTGTACATTATAGTAATTATTAATAACAGTGTATATTAAAGTAATTAGTAGTAACTGTACATTATAGTAATTATTAATAACAGTGTATATTAAAGTAATTAGTAGTAACTGTACATTATAGTAATTATTACTAACAGTGTGTATTACAGTAATTAATAGTAACTGTACATTATAGTAATTATTGATAACAGTGTATATTACAGTAATTAGTAGTAACTGTACATTATAGTAATTATTGATAACAGTGTATATTAAAGTAATTAGTAGTAACTGTACATTATAGTAATTATTACTAACAGTGTGTATTACAGTAATTAGTAGTAACTGTACATTATAGTAATTATTG
The DNA here is from genome assembly GCF_035084215.1 of Heptranchias perlo. NCBI lineage: Eukaryota > Metazoa > Chordata > Chondrichthyes > Hexanchiformes > Hexanchidae > Heptranchias > Heptranchias perlo. Next base: position 8,646 of record NW_027138464.1, read on the forward strand.
ATAACAGTGTGTATTACAGTAATTAGTAGTAACTGTACATTATAGTAATTATTAATAACAGTGTATATTAAAGTAATTAGTAGTAACTGTACATTATAGTAATTATTGATAACAGTGTATATTACAGTAATTAGTAGTAACTGTACATTATAGTAATTATTAATAACAGTGTGTATTACAGTATTCAGTAGTAACTGTACATTATAGAAATTATTAATAGTGTGTATTGCAGTAATTAGTAGTAACTGTACATTATAGTAATTATTAAGTGAGTATTACAGTAATTAATATTAAATGTGCATTACAGTAATTAGTAACAAAAGGAATTTGTAATAGTGTGCATTATAGAAATTATTAATAACAGCAATTATTAATAACCCTGTGTATTGCAGTAATTAATAATAACAGACGCTGAAGCAGTAATTACCTTTAAGCATATATGATAGTAATTAGGAATAACTGTATTATAGTAATTATTAATGAGTGTTTTACAGCAATTATTATTAACAGTGTATATTGGAGTAATCATTTATAACAACATACAATCATAGAATCAAAGGAAGGAGGCCATTCGACCCATCGATTCCGTGCCGGCTCGATGCAAGAGCAATCCAGCTGGTCCCACTCCCACGCCCTTTCCCCGTAGACCTGCAAATTTATTCCTTTCAACTGTATTACAGTAATTATTAATGAGTGTTTTACAGCAATTATTAATGAGTGTTTTACAGCAATTATTAATGAGTGGATTACAGTAATTATTAATAATACGTATATTATAGTAATCATTACAAACAGCATGCATTACAGTAATTATTAATAACAGCATATATTATAGCAATCATTAATAACAGCATGCATTACAGTAATTATTAATAACAGTGTATTACGGTAAAGATTAACAACAGAGTATATTCCAGCAATTATCAATAAATGAAATTAATAACAGTGTATTACAGAAATTAATAACATTGTGTGACAGTAATTATTAATAACAGAGTATATTACAGTAATTATTAATAACAGAGTTCCATGCCATGTATACAGCAGAGAAACAGGCCATTCGGCCCATCTGGTCCATCCCGGTGTTTATGCTCCACACGAGTCTCCTCCCTCCCTCCTCCATCTCACCCTATCCCCCTATCCTTCGATTCCTTTCTCCCTCATGTGTTTATCCAGCTTCCCCTTAAATCCATCCACACTATTCACCTCAACTACTCCTTGTGGGAGCGAGTTCCACATTCTCACCACTCTCTGGGGAAAGAAGTTTCTCCTGAATTCCCGATTGGATTTATTACTGACTATCTTATATTTATGGCCCCCAGTTCTGGTCTCCCCCACAAGTGGAAACATCTTCTCTACGTCTATCCTATCGAACCCTTTCATAATCTTAAAGACCTCGATCAGGTCACCCCTCAGTCTGCTCTTTTCGAGAGAAAAGAGCCCCAGGCTATTCAGCCTTTCCTAATGGTAATAACCTCTAAGTTCTGATATCATCCTTGTAAATCTTTTTTGCACCTTCTCCAGTGCCTCTATATCATTTTTATAATATGGAGACCAGAACTGTGCACAGTGCTCCAAGTGTGGTCTAACCAAGGTATATGGAGACCAGAACTGTGCACAGTGCTCCAAGTGTGGTCCAACCAAGGTATATGGAGACCAGAACTGTACACAGTGCTCCAAGTGTGGTCCAACCAAGGTATATGGAGACCAGAACTGTGCACAGTGCTCCAAGTGTGGTCTAACCCAGGTATATAGAGACCAGAACTGTGCACAGTGCTCCAAGTGTGGTCTAACCAAGGTATATGGAGACCAGAACTGTACACAGTGCTCCAAGTGTGGTCCAACCAAGGTATATGGAGACCAGAACTGTGCACAGTGCTCCAAGTGTGGTCTAACCAAGGTATATGGAGACCAGAACTGTGCACAGTGCTCCAAGTGTGGTCTAACCAAGGTATATGGAGACCAGAACTGTACACAGTGCTCCAAGTGTGGTCTAACCAAGGTATATGGAGACCAGAACTGTGCACAGTGCTCCAAGTGTGGTCTAACCAAGGTATATAGAGACCAGAACTGTGCACAGTGCTCCAAGTGTGGTCTAACCAAGGTATATGGAGACCAGAACTGTACACAGTGCTCCAAGTGTGGTCCAACCAAGGTATATGGAGACCAGAACTGTGCACAGTGCTCCAAGTGTGGTCTAACCAAGGTATATGGAGACCAGAACTGTGCACAGTGCTCCAAGTGTGGTCTAACCAAGGTATATGGAGACCAGAACTGTGCACAGTGCTCCAAGTGTGGTCTAACCAAGGTATATGGAGACCAGAACTGTGCACAGTGCTCCAAGTGTGGTCTAACCAAGGTATATAGAGACCAGAACTGTGCACAGTGCTCCAAGTGTGGTCTAACCAAGGTATATGGAGACCAGAACTGTACACAGTGCTCCAAGTGTGGTCCAACCAAGGTATATGGAGACCAGAACTGTGCACAGTGCTCCAAGTGTGGTCTAACCAAGGTATATGGAGACCAGAACTGTGCACAGTGCTCCAAGTGTGGTCTAACCAAGGTATATGGAGACCGGAACTGTGCACAGTGCTCCAAGTGTGGTCTAACCAAGGTATATGGAGACCAGAACTGTGCACAGTGCTCCAAGTGTGGTCTAACCAAGGTATATGGAGACCAGAACTGTACACAGTGCTCCAAGTGTGGTCCAACCAAGGTATATGGAGACCAGAACTGTGCACAGTGCTCCAAGTGTGGTCTAACCAAGGTATATAGAGACCAGAACTGTGCACAGTGCTCCAAGTGTGGTCTAACCAAGGTATATGGAGACCTGAACTGTGCACAGTGCTCCAAGTGTGGTCCAACCAAGGTATATGGAGACCAGAACTGTGCACAGTGCTCCAAGTGTGGTCCAACCAAGGTATATGGAGACCAGAACTGTACACAGTGCTCCAAGTGTGGTCCAACCAAGGTATATGGAGACCAGAACTGTACACAGTGCTCCGAGTGTGGTCTAACCAAGGTATATGGAGACCAGAACTGTGCACAGTGCTCCAAGTGTGGTCTAACCAAGGTATATGGAGACCTGAACTGTGCACAGTGCTCCAGGTGTGGTCTAACCAAGGTATATGGAGACCAGAACTGTGCACAGTGCTCCAAGTGTGGTCTAACCAAGGTATATGGAGACCAGAACTGTACACAGTGCTCCCAGTGTGGTCTAACCAAGGTATATGGAGACCAGAACTGTGCACAGTGCTCCGAGTGTGGTCTAACCAAGGTATATGGAGACCAGAACTGTGCACAGTGCTCCAAGTGTGGTCTAACCAAGGTATATGGAGACCAGAACTGTACACAGTGCTCCGAGTGTGGTCTAACCAAGGTATATGGAGACCAGAACTGTGCACAGTGCTCCGAGTGTGGTCTAACCAAGGTATATGGAGACCGGAACTGTGCACAGTGCTCCAAGTGTGGTCTAACCAAGGTATATGGAGACCGGAACTGTGCACAGTGCTCCAAGTGTGGTCTAACCAAGGTATATGGAGACCAGAACTGTGCACAGTGCTCCAAGTGTGGTCTAACCAAGGTATATGGAGACCAGAACTGTACACAGTGCTCCAAGTGTGGTCTAACCAAGGTATATGGAGACCAGAACTGTGCACAGTGCTCCAAGTGTGGTCTAACCAAGGTATATGGAGACCAGAACTGTGCACAGTGCTCCAAGTGTGGTCCAACCAAGGTTCTATACAAGTTTAACATAACTTCTCTGCTTTTCAATTCTGTCCCTCAAGAAATGAACCCCAGTGAATACAGAGGTGAAACAATTAAAGAATATTACAGGAATTAATCACAAACTAATTGCGTTTCCCAACGACAGAAAAACTCCAGGTTCATTATCGAGTAAATGGGTCATTTCACACTCTCTCTGGGCGAGTAATTACTTGATCCCAACACCTCCCTGTCTCGCTAATTTAGAAATATTTCGCCCTAAAAAATTCATTCCCCTTCACTGTTTCAAAGTCTTGCAGGTTTCACATTGAGGCACATAGGAACAGGCTGCCCGGTGTCAGAGTGCAAATGGGGAGAGGTGGGTGAGAGGGTTAATCCCCCTCCGATAGGGAACGGGCTGCCCGGTGTCTGAGTGTAAATGGGGAGAGGTGGGTGAGAGGGTTAATCCCCCTCCGATAGGGAACAGGCTGCCCGGTGTCTGAGTGTAAATGGGGAGAGGTGAGTGAGAGGGTTAATCCTCCTCCGATAGGGAACAGGCTGCCCGGTGTCTGAGTGTAAATGGGGAGAGGTGGGTGAGAGGGTTAATCCCCCTCCGATAGGGAACGGGCTGCCCGGTGTCTGAGTGTAAATGGGGAGAGGTGGGTGAGAGGGTTAATCCCCCTCCGATAGGGAACAGGCTGCCCGGTGTCTGAGTGCAAATGGGGAGAGGTGGGTGAGAGGGTTAATCCCCCTCCGATAGGGAACAGGCTGCCCGGTGTCTGAGTGTAAATGGGGAGAGGTGGGTGAGAGGGTTAATCCCCCTCCGATAGGGAACAGGCTGCCCGGTGTCTGAGTGTAAATGGGGAGAGGTGGGTGAGAGGGTTAATCCCCCTCCGATAGGGAACAGGCTGCCCGGTGTCTGAGTGTAAATGGGGAGAGGTGGGTGAGAGGGTTAATCCCCTTCGATAGGGAACAGGCTGCCCGGTGTCTGAGTGTAAATGGGGAGAGGTGGGTGAGAGGGTTAATCCCCCTCCGATTGGGAACAGGCTGCCCGGTGTCTGAGTGTAAATGGGGAGAGGTGGGTGAGAGGGTTAATCCCCTCCGATAGGGAACAGGCTGCCCGGTGTCTGAGTGTAAATGGGGAGAGGTGGGTGAGAGGGTTAATCCCCCTCCGATAGGGAACAGGCTGCCCGGTGTCTGAGTGTAAATGGGGAGAGGTTATTGGTTTAATGTACTCTTGGCAACAGTTTCACTTGTTAACCTTCAAACTGGCCTGTGTTTTGCTGTCCTCGAACTCGAGGGCCGTCAATCAGTCCAAGTCTGTGTAAAGGTTTCCTGATTTCAATTTTGAATGGGGCTCACACCAGAATGGGGACAGTATCAGACGCACTGCCCCCACCCAGTCCCAGGGACTCGAGCCCCATAATCCAGGCCCACACTCCCCCGGTGCCAGTACTGAGGGAGTGCCGCACTGTCGGAGGTAGATGGATATACTCCAGGACTCGAGCCCCATAATCCAGGCCCACACTCCCCCGGTCCCAGTACTGAGGGAGCGCTGCACTGTCGGAGGTAGATGGATATACTCTAGGACTCGAGCCCCATAATCCAGGCCCACACTCCCCCGGTCCCAGTACTGAGGGAGTGCCGCACTGTCGGAGGGAGATGGATATACTCTAGGACTCGAGCCCCATAATCCAGGCCCACACCCCCCGGTCCCAGTACTGAGGGAGTGCTGCACTGTCGGAGGGAGATGGATATACTCTAGGACTCGAGCCCCATAATCCAGGCCCACGCTCCCCGGTGCCAGTACTGAGGGAGTGCCGCACTGTCGGAGGGAGATGGATATACTCTAGGACTCGAGCCCCATAATCCAGGCCCACACTCCCCGGTCCCAGTACTGAGGGAGTGCTGCACTGTCGGAGGGAGATGGATATACTCTAGGACTCGAGCCCCATAATCCAGGCCCACACTCCCCCGGTCCCAGTACTGAGGGAGTGCTGCACTGTCGGAGGTAGATGGATATACTCTAGGACTCGAGCCCCATAATCCAGCCCCACACTCCCCGGTCCCAGTACTGAGGGAGCGCCGCACTGTCGGAGGGAGATGGATATACTCTAGGACTCGAGCCCCATAATCCAGGCCCACACTCCCCGGTCCCAGTACTGAGGGAGTGCTGCACTGTCGGAGGTAGATGGATATACTCTCGGACTCGAGCCCCATAATCCAGGCCCACACTCCCCGGTCCCAGTACTGAGGGAGTGCCGCACTGTCGGAGGGAGATGGATATACTCTAGGACTCGAGCCCCATAATCCAGGCCCACACTCCCCCGGTCCCAGTACTGAGGGAGTGCTGCACTGTCGGAGGGAGATGGATATACTCTAGGACTCGAGCCCCATAATCCAGGCCCACACTCCCCGGTCCCAGTACTGAGGGAGTGCTGCACTGTCGGAGGGAGATGGATATACTCTAGGACTCGAGCCCCATAATCCAGGCCCACACTCCCCGGTCCCAGTACTGAGGGAGTGCTGCACTGTCGGAGGGAGATGGATATACTCTAGGACTCGAGCCCCATAATCCAGGCCCACACTCCCCGGTCCCAGTACTGAGGGAGTGCTGCACTGTCGGAGGGAGATGGATATACTCTAGGACTCGAGCCCCATAATCCAGGCCCACGCTCCCCGGTCCCAGTACTGAGGGAGCGCCGCACTGTCGGAGGGGCCGTCTTTCGGACGAGACGTTAAACCGAGGGCCCCGTCTGCCCCTCTCGGGTGGGTGTAAAAGACCCCACGGCCCACTATTGGAAGAAGAGCAGGGGGGAGTTCTCCCCGATGTCCTGGGGCCGATATTTATCCCTCGACCAACATCACTAAAAAACAAAACGATGATCTGGGTCATTTATCACATCGCTGTTTGTGGGATCTTGCTGTGCGCAGATTGGCTGCTGCGTCTCCTGCATTGCAAACAGCGACTGCACGAAAAAAAAAAGTACTTTCTGGGCTGCGGAGGGACGTCCTGAGTCAGTGAAAGACGAGCTAGAATTGGGAGATCTTTCTCCGTCTCCATTTCGTCCTTGGGCGGCTTGCAGGAAATTGTCAAGGAGAAGCCTCTGAGCCTCCAGGGAGAACTCCCTGCCCTTCAAGCAAGGGCTGGCGATGCCTCAGTGGTTCCCTCCCCTCCCTTCTCCCTCCCCGCTGCCGCCTCCCCGCCTCCTCCGCCCCGAACAGCCCTCCTGAGGGGAGTCCCCGTTAAATGCGTGTCAATCATTTTCTGGGTCATTTCTGGATCCTTCGGGAGGCAACTGTCCCAATTAGTTTGTGAAATGACTGATGACGAGAGCCCTCCCAATTCCAGGACGTGCTCGACAGGCTCCGTGCGATGGGACTCTCAGGAAGGACAGCGCCTGTTGCTGGGGGAGATACACAGCACACGATCGTCGTCCCACCCAGTGTCCCCCGACACGACACTCAAAAACAAGCTCCCTCCACACTGTCCCATCAAACACTCCCAGGGCAGGTACAGGGTTAGATACAGAGTAAAGGTCCCTCTACACTGTCCCATCAAACACTCCCAGGGCAGGTACAGGGTTAGATACAGAGTAAAGCTCCCTCTACACTGTCCCATCAAACACTCCCAGGGCAGGTACAGGGTTAGATACAGAGTAAAGCTCCCTCTACACTGTCCCATCAAACACTCCCAGGGCAGGTACAGGGTTAGATACAGAGTAAAGCTCCCTCTACACTGTCCCATCAAACACTCCCAGGGACAGGTACAGGGTTAGATACAGAGTAAAGCTCCCTCTACACTGTCCCATCAAACACTCCCGGGGACAGGTACAGGGTTAGATACAGAGTAAAGCTCCCTCTACACTGTCCCATCAAACACTCCCAGGGACAGGTACAGGGTTAGATACAGAGTAAAGCTCCCTCTACACTGTCCCATCAAACACTCCCAGGGCAGGTACAGGGTTAGATACAGAGTAAAGCTCCCTCTACACTGTCCCATCAAACACTCCCAGGGCAGGTACAGGGTTAGATACAGAGTAAAGCTCCCTCCACACTGTCCCATCAAACACTCCCAGGGCAGGTACAGGATTAGATACAGAGTAAAGCTCCCTCTACACTGTCCCATCAAACACTCCCAGGGCAGGTACAGGGTTAGATACAGAGTAAAGCTCCCTCTACACTGTCCCATCAAACACTCCCAGGGCAGGTACAGGGTTAGATACAGAGTAAAGCTCCCTCTACACTGTCCCATCAAACACTCCCAGGGCAGGTACAGGGTTAGATACAGAGTAAAGCTCCCTCTACACTGTCCCATCAAACACTCCCAGGGCAGGTACAGGGTTAGATACAGAGTAAAGCTCCCTCTACACTGTCCCATCAAACACTCCCGGGGACAGGTACAGGGTTAGATACAGAGTAAAGCTCCCTCTACACTGTCCCGTCAAACACTCCCAGGGCAGGTACAGGGTTAGATACAGAGTAAAGCTCCCTCTACACTGTCCCATCAAACACTCCCGGGGACAGGTACAGGGTTAGATACAGAGTAAAGCTCCCTCTACACTGTCCCATCACACACTCCCAGGGCAGGTACAGGGTTAGATACAGAGTAAAGCTCCCTCTACACTGTCCCATCAAACACTCCCAGGGCAGGTACAGGGTTAGATACAGAGTAAAGCTCCCTCTACACTGTCCCGTCAAACACTCCCAGGGGCAGGTACAGGGTTAGATACAGAGTAAAGCTCCCTCTACACTGTCCCATCAAACACTCCCAGGGCAGGTACAGGGTTAGATACAGAGTAAAGCTCCCTCTACACTGTCCCATCAAACACTCCCAGGGCAGGTACAGGGTTAGATACAGAGTAAAGCTCCCTCTACACTGTCCCATCAAACACTCCCAGGGCAGGTACAGGGTTAGATACAGAGTAAAGCTCCCTCTACACTGTCCCATCGAACACTCCCAGGGCAGGTACAGGGTTAGATACAGAGTAAAGCTCCCTCTACACTGTCCCGTCAAACACTCCCAGGGCAGGTACAGGGTTAGATACAGAGTAAAGCTCCCTCTACACTGTCCCGTCAAACACTCCCAGGGCAGGTACAGGGTTAGATACAGAGTAAAGCTCCCTCTACACTGTCCCATCACACACTCC
>NW_027138464.1:27500-32500 GCF_035084215.1 Heptranchias perlo
AGCTTTACTCTGTATCTAACCCTGTACCTGCCCTGGGAGTGTTTGATGGGACAGTGTAGAGGGAGCTTTACTCTGTATCTAACCCTGTACCTGCCCTGGGAGTGTTTGATGGGACAGTGTAGAGGGAGCTTTACTCTGTATCTCACCCTGTACCTGCCCTGGGAGTGTTTGATGGGACAGTGTAGAGGGAGCTTTACTCTGTATCTAACCCTGTACCTGCCCTGGGAGTGTTTGATGGGACAGTGTAGAGGGAGCTTTACTCTGTATCTAACCCTGTACCTGCCCTGGGAGTGTTTGATGGGACAGTGTAGAGGGAGCTTTACTCTGTATCTAACCCTGTACCTGACCCTGGGAGTGTTTGATGGGACAGTGTAGAGGGAGCTTTACTCTGTATCTAACCCTGTACCTGCCCTGGGAGTGTTTGACAGGACAGTGTAGAGGGAGCTTTACTCTGTATCTAACCCTGTACCTGCCCTGGGAGTGTTTGATGGGACAGTGTAGAGGGAGCTTTACTCTGTGTCTAACCCTGTACCTGCCCTGGGAGTGTTTGATGGGACAGTGTAGAGTGAGCTTTACTCTGTATCTAACCCTGTACCTGTTCCTGGGAGTGTTTGATGGGACAGTGTAGAGGGAGCTTTACTCTGTATCTAACCCTGTAACTGCCCTGGGAGTGTTTGATGGGACAGTGTAGAGGGAGCTTTACTCTGTATCTAACCCTGTACCTGACCCTGGGAGTGTTTGATGGGACAGTGTAGAGGGAGCTTTACTCTGTATCTAACCATGTACCTGTCCCTGGGAGTGTTTGACGGGACAGTGTAGAGGGAGCTTTACTCTGTATCTAACCCTGTACCTGCCCTGGGAGTGTTTGATGGGACAGTGTAGAGGGAGCTTTACTCTGAATCTAACCCTGCACCTGCCCTGGGAGTGTTTGATGGGACAGTGTAGAGGGAGCTTTCCTCTGTATCTAACCCTGTACCTGCCCTGGGAGTGTTTGATGGGACAGTGTAGAGGGAGCTTTACTCTGTATCTAACCCTGTACCTGCCCTGGGAGTGTTTGATGGGACAGTGTAGAGGGAGCTTTACTCTGTATCTAACCCTGTACCTGCCCTGGGAGTGTTTGATGGGACAGTGTGGAGGGAGCTTTACTCTGTATCTAACCCTGTACCTGCCCTGGGAGTGTTTGATGGGACAGTGTAGAGGGAGCTTTACTCTGTATCTCACCCTGTACCTGCCCTGGGAGTGTTTGATGGGACAGTGTAGGGGGAGCTTTACTCTGTATCTAACCCTGTACCTGCCCTGGGAGTGTTTGACGGGACAGTGTAGAGGGAGCTTTACTCTGTATCTAACCCTGTACCTGTCCTGGGAGTGTTTGATGGGACAGTGTAGAGGGAGCTTTACTCTGTATCTAACCCTGTACCTGCCCTGGGGGTGTTTGATGGGACAGTGTAGAGGGAGCTTTACTCTGTATCTAACCCTGTACCTGCCCCTGGGAGTGTTTGATGGGATGGTGTAGAGGGAGCTTTACTCTGTATCTAACCCTGTACCTGCCCTGGGAGTGTTTGACGGGACAGTGTAGAGGGAGCTTTACTCTGTATCTAACCCTGTACCTGCCCTGGGAGTGTTTGATGGGACAGTGTAGAGGGAGCTTTACTCTGTATCTAACCCTGTACCTGCCCCTGGGAGTGTTTGATGGGATGGTGTAGAGGGAGCTTTACTCTGTATCTAACCCTGTACCTGCCCTGGGAGTGTTTGACGGGACAGTGTGGAGGGAGCTTTACTCTGTATCTAACCCTGTACCTGCCCTGGGAGTGTTTGATGGGACAGTGTAGAGGGAGCTTTACTCTGTATCTAACCCTGTACCTGCCCTGGGAGTGTTTAATGGGACAGTGTAGAGGGAGCTTTACTCTGTATCTAACCCTGTACCTGACCCTGGGAGTGTTTGATGGGACAGTGTAGAGGGAGCTTTACTCTGTATCTAACCCTGTACCTGCCCTGGGAGTGTTTGACGGGACAGTGTAGAGGGCGCTTTACTCTGTATCTAACCCTGTACCTGCCCTGGGAGTGTTTGTTGGGACAGGGTAGAGGGAGCTTTACTCTGTATCTAACCCTGTACCTGCCCTGGGAGTGTTTGATGGGACAGTGTAGAGGGAGCTTTACTCTGTATCTAACCCTGTACCTGCCCTGGGAGTGTTTGATGGGACAGTGTAGAGGGAGCTTTACTCTGTATCTAACCCTGTACCTGCCCTGGGAGTGTTTGATGGGACAGTGTAGAGGGAGCTTTACTCTGTATCTAACCCTGTACCTGCCCTGGGAGTGTTTGATGGGACAGTGTAGAGGGAGCTTTACTCTGTATCTAACCCTGTACCAGCCCCGGGAGTGTTTGATGGGACAGTGTAGAGGGAGCTTTACTCTGTATCTAACCCTGTACCTGCCCTGGGAGTGTTTGATGGGACAGTGTAGAGGGAGCTTTACTCTGTATCTAACCCTGTACCTGCCCTGGGAGTGTTTGATGGGACAGTGTAGAGGGAGCTTTACTCTGTATCTCACCCTGTACCTGCCCTGGGAGTGTTTGATGGGACAGTGTAGAGGGAGCTTTACTCTGTATCTAACCCTGTACCTGCCCTGGGAGTGTTTGATGGGACAGTGTAGAGGGAGCTTTACTCTGTATCTAACCCTGTACCTGCCCTGGGAGTGTTTGATGGGACAGTGTAGAGGGAGCTTTACTCTGTATCTAACCCTGTACCTGACCCTGGGAGTGTTTGATGGGACAGTGTAGAGGGAGCTTTACTCTGTATCTAACCCTGTACCTGCCCTGGGAGTGTTTGACAGGACAGTGTAGAGGGAGCTTTACTCTGTATCTAACCCTGTACCTGCCCTGGGAGTGTTTGATGGGACAGTGTAGAGGGAGCTTTACTCTGTGTCTAACCCTGTACCTGCCCTGGGAGTGTTTGATGGGACAGTGTAGAGTGAGCTTTACTCTGTATCTAACCCTGTACCTGTTCCTGGGAGTGTTTGATGGGACAGTGTAGAGGGAGCTTTACTCTGTATCTAACCCTGTAACTGCCCTGGGAGTGTTTGATGGGACAGTGTAGAGGGAGCTTTACTCTGTATCTAACCCTGTACCTGACCCTGGGAGTGTTTGATGGGACAGTGTAGAGGGAGCTTTACTCTGTATCTAACCATGTACCTGTCCCTGGGAGTGTTTGACGGGACAGTGTAGAGGGAGCTTTACTCTGTATCTAACCCTGTACCTGCCCTGGGAGTGTTTGATGGGACAGTGTAGAGGGAGCTTTACTCTGTATCTAACCCTGTACCTGCCCCGGGAGTGTTTGACGGGACAGTGTAGAGGGAGCTTTACTCTGTATCTAACCCTGTACCTGCTCTGGGAGTGTTTGATGGGACAGTGTAGAGGGAGCTTTACTCTGTATCTGACCCTGTACCTGACCCTGAGAGTGTTTGATGGGACAGTGTAGAGGGAGCTTTACTCTGTATCTAACCCTGTACCTGACCCTGAGAGTGTTTGATGGGACAGTGTAGAGGGAGCTTTACTCTGTATCTAACCCTGTACCTGCCCTGGGAGTGTTTGATGGGACAGTGTAGAGGGAGCTTTACTCTGTATCTGACCCTGTACCTGACCCTGAGAGTGTTTGATGGGACAGTGTAGAGGGAGCTTTACTCTGTATCTGACCCTGTACCTGACCCTGAGAGTGTTTGATGGGACAGTGTAGAGGGAGCTTTACTCTGTATCTAACCCTGTACCTGCCCTGGGAGTGTTTGATGGGACAGTGTAGAGGGAGCTTTACTCTGTATCTAACCCTGTACCTGCCCCGGGAGTGTTTGACGGGACAGTGTAGAGGGAGCTTTACTCTGTATCTAACCCTGTACCTGCCCTGGGAGTGTTTGATGGGACAGTGTAGAGGGAGCTTTACCCTGTATCTAACCCTGTACCTGCCCTGGGAGTGTTTGATGGGACAGTGTAGAGGGAGCTTTACTCTGTATCTAACCCTGTACCTGTTCCTGGGAGTGTTTGATGGGACAGTGTAGAGGGAGCTTTACTCTGTATCTAACCCTGTACCTGCCCTGGGAGTGTTTGATGGGACAGTGTAGAGGGAGCTTTACTCTGTATCTAACCCTGTACCTGCCCTGGGAGTGTTGGATGGGACAGTGTAGAGGGAGCTTTACTCTGTATCTAACCCTGTACCTGCCCTGGGAGTGTTTGATGGGACAGTGTAGAGGGAGCTTTACTCTGTATCTAACCCTGTACCTGCCCTGGGAGTGTTTGATGGGACAGTGTAGAGGGACCTTTACTCTGTATCTAACCCTGTACCTGCCCTGGGAGTGTTTGATGGGACAGTGTAGAGGGAGCTTTACTCTGTATCTAACCCTGTACCTGTCCTGGGAGTGTTTGATGGGACAGTGTAGAGGGAGCTTTACTCTGTATCTAACCCTGTACCTGTCCTGGGAGTGTTTGATGGGACAGTGTAGAGGGAGCTTTACTCTGTATCTAACCCTGTACCTGTCCCTGGGAGTGTTTGACGGGACAGTGTAGAGGGACCTTTACTCTGTATCTAACCCTGTACCTGCCCTGGGAGTGTTTGATGGGACAGTGTGGAGGGAGCTTTACTCTGTATCTAACCCTGTACCTCTCCTGGGAGTGTTTGATGGGACAGTGTAGAGGGAGCTTTACTCTGTATCTAACCCTGTACCTGTCCCTGGGAGTGTTTGATGGGACAGTGTAGAGGGAGCTTTACTCTGTATCTAACCCTGTACCTGCCCTGGGAGTGTTTGATGGGACAGTGTAGAGGGAGCTTTACTCTGTATCTAACCCTGTACCTGCCCTGGGAGTGTTTGATGGGACAGTGTAGAGGGAGCTTTACTCTGTATCTAACCCTGTACCTGCCCTGGGAGTGTTTGATGGGACAGTGTAGAGGGAGCTTTACTCTGTATCTAACCCTGTACCTGCCCTGGGAGTGTTTGATGGGACAGTGTAGAGGGAGCTT
>NW_027138464.1:37500-46768 GCF_035084215.1 Heptranchias perlo
GAGGGGGAGGAGAGACTGAGGGAGAGGGAGGAGAGACTGAGGGAGGGAAGGAGAGGCTGAGGGAGGGGGAGGAAAGACTGAGGGAGAGGAGTAGAGGCTGAGGGAGGGGGAGGAGAGACTGAGGGGAGGGGAGGAGAGACTGAGGGAGGGGGAGGAGAGACTGAGGGAGGGGAGGAGAGACTGAGGGAGGGGAGGAGAGATTGAGGGAGAGGAGGAGAGACTGAGGGAGGGGAGGAGAGACTGAGGGAGAGGAGGAGAGACTGAGGGAGGATAGACTGAGGGAGAGGAGGAGACACGGAGGGAGAGGAGGAGAGACTGAGGGAGAGGAGGAGAGACTGAGGGAGGGGGAGGAGAGACTGAGGGAGAGGAGAGACTGAGGGAGGGGGAAGAGAGACTGAGGGAAGGGGAGGAGAGACTGAGGGAGAGGAGGAGAGACTGAGGGAGAGGAGGAGAGACTGAGGGAGGGGGAGGAGAGACTGAGGGGAGGGGGAGGAGAGACTGAGCGAGGGGGAGGAGAGACTGAGGGAGAGGAGGAGAGACTGAGGGGAGGGGGAGGAGAGACTGAGCGAGGGGGAGGAGACACTGAGGGAGAGGAGGAGAGACTGAGGGAGGGGGAGGAGAGACTGAGGGAGGGGGAGGAGAGACTGAGGGAGGGGAGGAGACACTGAGGGAGGGGAGGAGAGACTGAGGGAGGGGGAGGAGAGACTGAGGGAGGGGGAGGAGAGATTGAGGGAGGGGCAGGAGAGACTGAGGGAGAGGAGGAGAGACTGAGGGAGGGGGAGGAGACACTGAGGGAAGGTGAGGAGACACTGAGGGAGGGTGAGGAGACAGTGAGGGAGGGGAGGAGACACTGAGGGAGGGGGAGGAGACACTGAGGGAGGGGGAGGAGACACTGAGGGAGGGGAGGAGACACTGAGGGAGGGGGAGGAGAGACTGAGGGAGGGGAGGAGACACTGAGGGAGGGGGAGGAGACACTGAGGGAGGGGAGGAGACACTGAGGGGAGGGGGGAGGGAGAGACACTGAGGGAGGGGAGGAGACACTGAGGGAGGGGGAGGAGACACTGAGGGAGGGGGAGGAGACACTGAGGGAGGGGAGGAGACACTGAGGGAGGGGGAGGAGACACTGAGGGAGGGGAGGAGACACTGAGGGAGGGGAGGAGACACTGAGGGAGGGGAGGAGACACTGAGGGAGGGGAGGAGACACTGAGGGAGGGGAGGAGACACTGAGGGAGGGGAGGAGACACTGAGGGAGGGAGGAGACACTGAGGGAGGGGAGGAGACACTGAGGGAGGGTGAGGAGACACTGAGGGAAGGGTGAGGAGACACTGAGGGAGGGGAGGAGACACTGAGGGAGGGGAGGAGACACTGAGGGAGGGGGAGGAGACACTGAGGAGGGGAGGAGACACTGAGGGAGGGTGAGGAGACACTGAGGGAGGGGGAGGAGACACTGAGGGAGGGGAGGAGACACTGAGGGAGGGTGAGGAGACACTGAGGGAGGGGGAGGAGACACTGAGGGAGGGGGAGGAGACACTGAGGGAAGGTGAGGAGACACTGAGGGAGGGTGAGGAGACACTGAGGGAGGGGGAGGAGACACTGAGGGAGGGTGAGGAGACACTGAGGGAGGGGGAGGAGACACTGAGGGAGGGGAGGAGACACTGAGGGAGGGTGAGGAGACACTGAGGGAGGGGGAGGAGACACTGAGGGAGGGGGAGGAGACACTGAGGGAGGGTGAGGAGACACTGAGGGAGGGGAGGAGACACTGAGGGAGGGGGAGGAGACACTGAGGGAGGGTGAGGAGACACTGAGGGAGGGTGAGGAGACACTGAGGGAGGGGGAGGAGACACTGAGGGAGGGTGAGGAGACACTGAGGGAGGGGAGGAGACACTGAGGGAGGGGAGGAGACACTGAGGGAGGGGAGGAGACACTGAGGGAGGGGGAGGAGACACTGAGGGAGGGTGAGGAGACACTGAGGGAGGGGGAGGAGACACTGAGGGAGGGTGAGGAGACACTGAGGGAGGGTGAGGAGACACTGAGGGAGGGTGAGGAGACACTGAGGGAGGGTGAGGAGACACTGAGGGAGGGGAGGAGACACTGAGGGAGGGGAGGAGACACTGAGGGAGGGAGGAGACACTGAGGGAGGGGAGGAGACACTGAGGGAGGGGAGGAGACACTGAGGGAGGGGAGGAGACACTGAGGGAGGGGGAGGAGACACTGAGGGAGGGGAGGAGACACTGAGGGAGGGTGAGGAGACACTGAGGGAGGGGAGGAGACACTGAGGGAGGGGAGGAGACACTGAGGGAGGGAGGAGACACTGAGGGAGGGGAGGAGACACTGAGGGAGGGGAGGAGACACTGAGGGAGGGGAGGAGACACTGAGGGAGGGGGAGGAGACACTGAGGGAGGGGGAGGAGACACTGAGGGAGGGGAGGAGACACTGAGGAGGGGAGGAGACACTGAGGGAGGGGAGGAGACACTGAGGGAGGGGAGGAGACACTGAGGGAGGGGAGGAGACACTGAGGGAGGGGAGGAGACACTGAGGGAGGGGAGGAGACACTGAGGGAGGGGAGGAGACACTGAGGGAGGGGAGGAGACACTGAGGGAGGGGGAGGAGACACTGAGGGAGGGGAGGAGACACTGAGGGAGGGGAGACACTGAGGGAGGGGAGGAGACACTGAGGGAGGGGAGGAGACACTGAGGGAGGGGAGGAGACACTGAGGGAGGGGAGGAGACACTGAGGGGAGGGGAGGAGACACTGAGGGAGGGGAGGAGACACTGAGGGAGGGGAGGAGACACTGAGGGAGGGGAGGAGACACTGAGGGAGGGGAGGAGACACTGAGGGAGGGGAGGAGACACTGAGGGAGGGGAGGAGACACTGAGGAGGGAGGAGACACTGAGGGAGGGGAGGAGACACTGAGGGAGGGGAGGAGACACTGAGGGAGGGGGAGGAGACACTGAGGGAGGGGAGGAGACACTGAGGGAGGGGAGGAGACACTGAGGGAGGGGGAGGAGACACTGAGGGAGGGGAGGAGACACTGAGGGAGGGGAGGAGACACTGAGGGAGGGGAGGAGACACTGAGGGAGGGTGAGGAGACACTGAGGGAGGGGAGGAGACACTGAGGGAGGGTGAGGAGACACTGAGGGAGGGGAGGAGACACTGAGGAGGGGAGGAGACACTGAGGGAGGGTGAGGAGACACTGAGGGAGGGGGAGGAGACACTGAGGGAGGGGAGGAGACACTGAGGGAGGGTGAGGAGACACTGAGGGAGGGGGAGGAGACACTGAGGGAGGGGAGGAGACACTGAGGGAGGGGAGGAGACACTGAGGGAGGTGAGGAGACACTGAGGGAGGGTGAGGAGACACTGAGGGAGGTGAGGAGACACTGAGGAGGGGGAGGAGACACTGAGGGAGGGGAGGAGACACTGAGGGAAGGGGAGGAGACACTGAGGGAAGGTGAGGAGACACTGAGGGAGGTGAGGAGACACTGAGGGAGGTGAGGAGACACTGAGGGAGGGTGAGGAGACACTGAGGGAGGGGAGGAGACACTGAGGGAGGGGGAGGAGACACTGAGGGAGGTGAGGAGACACTGAGGGAGGGTGAGGAGACACTGAGGGAGGGGAGGAGACACTGAGGAGGGGAGGAGACACTGAGGGAGGGGGAGGAGACACTGAGGGAGGGGAGGAGACACTGAGGGAGGGTGAGGAGACACTGAGGGAGGGTGAGGAGACACTGAGGGAGGTGAGGAGACACTGAGGGAGGGTGAGGAGACACTGAGGGAGGGGGAGGAGACACTGAGGGAGGGGAGGAGACACTGAGGGAGGGGGAGGAGACACTGAGGGAAGGTGAGGAGACACTGAGGGAGGGTGAGGAGACACTGAGGGAGGGTGAGGAGACACTGAGGGAGGGTGAGGAGACACTGAGGAGGGGAGGAGACACTGAGGGAAGGTGAGGAGACACTGAGGGAGGAGGAGACACTGAGGGAGGGTGAGGAGACACTGAGGGAGGGTGAGGAGACACTGAGGGAGGGGAGGAGACACTGAGGGAGGGTGAGGAGACACTGAGGGAGGGGAGGAGACACTGAGGGAGGGTGAGGAGACACTGAGGGAGGGGGAGGAGACACTGAGGGAAGGTGAGGAGACACTGAGGGAGGGGGAGGAGACACTGAGGAGGGGAGGAGACACTGAGGGAGGGGAGGAGACACTGAGGGAAGGTGAGGAGACACTGAGGGAGGGGGAGAGACACTAGAGGGGAGGAGACACTGAGGGAGGGGGAGGAGACACTGAGGGAAGGTGAGGAGACACTGAGGGAGGGGGAGGAGACACTGAGGGAGGGTGAGGAGACACTGAGGGAGGGGAGGAGACACTGAGGGAGGGGGAGGAGACACTGAGGGAGGGGAGGAGACACTGAGGGAGGGGGAGGAGACACTGAGGGAAGGTGAGGAGACACTGAGGGAGGGGGAGGAGACACTGAGGGAGGGGGAGGAGACACTGAGGGAGGGGAGGAGACACTGAGGGAAGGTGAGGAGACACTGAGGGAGGGGGAGGAGACACTGAGGGAAGGGTGAGGAGACACTGAGGGAGGGGAGGAGACACTGAGGGAGGGGGAGGAGACACTGAGGGAGGGGGAGGAGACACTGAGGGAGGGGAGGAGACACTGAGGGAGGGGGAGGAGACACTGAGGGAAGGTGAGGAGACACTGAGGGAGGGGGAGGAGACACTGAGGGAGGGTGAGGAGACACTGAGGGAGGGGGAGGAGACACTGAGGGAGGGTGAGGAGACACTGAGGGAGGTGAGGAGACACTGAGGGAGGGGAGGAGACACTGAGGGAGGGTGAGGAGACACTGAGGGAGGGGGAGGAGACACTGAGGGAGGGGAGGAGACACTGAGGGAGGGGGAGGAGACACTGAGGGAAGGGTGAGGAGACACTGAGGGAGGGGAGGAGACACTGAGGGAGGGGGAGGAGACACTGAGGGAGGGGAGGAGACACTGAGGGAAGGGGAGGAGACACTGAGGGAGGGTGAGGAGACACTGAGGGAGGGGAGGAGACACTGAGGGAAGGGGAGGAGACACTGAGGGAGGGTGAGGAGACACTGAGGGAGGGGAGGAGACACTGAGGGAAGGGGAGGAGACACTGAGGGAGGGTGAGGAGACACTGAGGGAGGGTGAGGAGACACTGAGGGAGGGGGAGGAGACACTGAGGGAGGGGAGGAGACACTGAGGGAGGGGAGGAGACACTGAGGGAAGGGGGAGGAGACACTGAGGGAGGGTGAGGAGACACTGAGGGAGGGGGAGGAGACACTGAGGGAGGGTGAGGAGACACTGAGGGAGGGGAGGAGACACTGAGGGAGGGGGAGGAGACACTGAGGGAGGGGAGGAGACACTGAGCGAGGGTGAGGAGACACTGAGGGGAGGGTGAGGAGACACTGAGGGAGGGGAGGAGACACTGAGGGAAGGGGAGGAGACACTGAGGGAGGGGAGGAGACACTGAGGGAGGGGGAGGAGACACTGAGGGAGGGTGAGGAGACACTGAGGGAGGGGAGGAGACACTGAGCGAGGGTGAGGAGACACTGAGGGGAGGGTGAGGAGACACTGAGGGAGGGGAGGAGACACTGAGGGAAGGGGAGGAGACACTGAGGGAGGGTGAGGAGACACTGAGGGAGGGGGAGGAGACACTGAGGGAGGGTGAGGAGACACTGAGGGAGGGGAGGAGACACTGAGGGAGGGGGAGGAGACACTGAGGGAGGGTGAGGAGACACTGAGGGAGGGGGAGGAGACACTGAGGGAGGGGAGGAGACACTGAGGGAGGGGGAGGAGACACTGAGGGAGGGGAGGAGACACTGAGGGAGGGGGGAGGAGACACTGAGGGAGGGGGAGGAGACACTGAGGGAGGGGAGGAGACACTGAGGGAGGGGGAGGAGACACTGAGGGAGGGTGAGGAGACACTGAGGGAGGGGAGGAGACACTGAGGGAGGGTGAGGAGACACTGAGGGAGGGTGAGGAGACACTGAGGGAAGGGGAGGAGACACTGAGGGAAGGGGAGGAGACACTGAGGGAGGGTGAGGAGACACTGAGGGAAGGGGAGGAGACACTGAGGGAGGGTGAGGAGACACTGAGGGAGGGGGAGGAGACACTGAGGGAGGGGAGGAGACACTGAGGGAGGGTGAGGAGACACTGAGGGAGTGGGAGGAGACACTGAGGGAGGGTGAGGAGACACTGAGGGAGGGGGAGGAGACACTGAGGGAGGGTGAGGAGACACTGAGGAAGGGGGAGGAGACACTGAGGGAGGTGAGGAGACACTGAGGGAGGGGGAGGAGACACTGAGGGAGGGTGAGGAGACACTGAGGGAGGGTGAGGAGACACTGAGGAGGGTGAGGAGACACTGAGGGAGGGTGAGGAGACACTGAGGGAGGGGGAGGAGACACTGAGGGAGGGTGAGGAGACACTGAGGGAAGGTGAGGAGACACTGAGGGAGGGGGAGGAGACACTGAGGGAGGGTGAGGAGACACTGAGGGAGGGGAGGAGACACTGAGGGAGGGTGAGGAGACACTGAGGGAGGGTGAGGAGACACTGAGGGAGGGTGAGGAGACACTGAGGGAGGGGGAGGAGACACTGAGGGAAGGGGAGGAGACACTGAGGGAAGGTGAGGAGACACTGAGGGAGGGTGAGGAGACACTGAGGGAAGGGGAGGAGACACTGAGGGAGGGGGAGGAGACACTGAGGGAAGGTGAGGAGACACTGAGGGAGGGTGAGGAGACACTGAGGGAGGGGAGGAGACACTGAGGGAAGGTGAGGAGACACTGAGGGAGGGGAGGAGACACTGAGGGAGGGTGAGGAGACACTGAGGGAGGGTGAGGGAGACACTGAGGGAGGTGAGGAGACACTGAGGGAGGGGGAGGAGACACTGAGGGAAGGGGAGGAGACACTGAGGGAGGGTGAGGAGACACTGAGGGAGGGTGAGGAGACACTGAGGAGGGGGAGGAGACACTGAGGGAGGGGGAGGAGACACTGAGGGAAGGTGAGGAGACACTGAGGGAGGGGAGGAGACACTGAGGGAGGGTGAGGAGACACTGAGGGAGGGTGAGGAGACACTGAGGGAGGGGAGGAGACACTGAGGGAGGGTGAGGAGACACTGAGGGAGGGGGAGGAGACACTGAGGGAGGGGAGGAGACACTGAGGGAGGGTGAGGAGACACTGAGGGAGGGGAGGAGACACTGAGGGAGGGTGAGGAGACACTGAGGGAGGGTGAGGAGACACTGAGGGAAGGGGAGGAGACACTGAGGGAGGGGAGGAGACACTGAGGGAGGGGGAGGAGACACTGAGGGAGGGGAGGAGACACTGAGGGAGGGGGAGGAGACACTGAGGGAGGGGGAGGAGACACTGAGGGAGGTGAGGAGACACTGAGGGAGGGTGAGGAGACACTGAGGGAAGGGGAGGAGACACTGAGGGAGGGGGAGGAGACACTGAGGGAAGGTGAGGAGACACTGAGGGAGGGGGAGGAGACACTGAGGGAGGGTGAGGAGACACTGAGGGAGGGTGAGGAGACACTGAGGGAGGGGAGGAGACACTGAGGGAGGGGGAGGAGACACTGAGGGAGGGGAGGAGACACTGAGGGAAGGGGAGGAGACACTGAGGGAGGGGAGGAGACACTGAGGGAGGGGGAGGAGACACTGAGGGAGGGTGAGGAGACACTGAGGGAGGGGGAGGAGACACTGAGGGAGGGTGAGGAGACACTGAGGGAGGTGAGGAGACACTGAGGGAAGGTGAGGAGACACTGAGGGAGGGTGAGGAGACACTGAGGGAGGGGGAGGAGACACTGAGGGAGGGTGAGGAGACACTGAGGGAGGGGGAGGAGACACTGAGGGAGGGTGAGGAGACACTGAGGGAGGGTGAGGAGACACTGAGGGAGGGGGAGGAGACACTGAGGGAGGTGAGGAGACACTGAGGGAGGGTGAGGAGACACTGAGGGAGGGGGAGGAGACACTGAGGGAGGGGAGGAGACACTGAGGGAGGGTGAGGAGACACTGAGGGAGGGTGAGGAGACACTGAGGGAGGGGGAGGAGACACTGAGGGAGGGTGAGGAGACACTGAGGGAGGGGAGGAGACACTGAGGGAGGGGAGGAGACACTGAGGGAAGGGTGAGGAGACACTGAGGGAGGGTGAGGAGACACTGAGGGAGGGGGAGGAGACACTGAGGGAGGTGAGGAGACACTGAGGGAGGGTGAGGAGACACTGAGGGAGGGGGAGGAGACACTGAGGGAGGGGGAGGAGACACTGAGGGAGGGTGAGGAGACACTGAGGGAGGGGGAGGAGACACTGAGGGAGGTGAGGAGACACTGAGGGAGGGTGAGGAGACACTGAGGGAGGGGGAGGAGACACTGAGGGAGGGTGAGGAGACACTGAGGGAGGGTGAGGAGACACTGAGGGAGGGTGAGGAGACACTGAGGGAGGGTGAGGAGACACTGAGGGAGGGGAGGAGACACTGAGGGAGGGGGAGGAGACACTGAGGGAGAGGTGAGGAGACACTGAGGGGAAGGGGAGGGAGACACTGAGGGAGGGGAGGAGACACTGAGGGAGGGGAGGAGACACTGAGGGAGGGGGAGGAGACACTGAGGGAGGGTGAGGAGACACTGAGGGAGGGGAGGAGACACTGAGGGAGGGGGAGGAGACACTGAGGGAGGGTGAGGAGACACTGAGGGAGGTGGAGGAGACACTGAGGGAGGGTGAGGAGACACTGAGGGAGGGTGAGGAGACACTGAGGGAGGGGAGGAGGACACTGAGGGAGGGTGAGGAGACACTGAGGGAGGGTGAGGAGACACTGAGGGAGGGTGAGGAGACACTGAGGGAGGGGGAGGAGACACTGAGGGAGGGTGAGGAGACACTGAGGGAGGGGAGGAGACACTGAGGGAGGGTGAGGAGACACTGAGGGAGGGTGGAGAGACACTGAGGGAGGTGAGGAGACACTGAGGGAGGGTGAGGAGACACGACCTGAGGGAGGGGGAGAGACACTGAGGGAGGGTGAGGAGACACTGAGGGAGGGTGAGGAGACACTGAGGGAGGGGAGGAGACACTGAGGGAGGGTGAGGGAGACACTGAGGAGGGTGGGAGAACTGAGGGAGGTGAGGAGACACCTGAGGGAGGGGTGAGGAGACACTGAGGGAGGGGGAGGAGACACTGAGGAGGGGGAGGGACCTGAGGAGGTAGGAGACACTGAGTAGGGGAGGTAGGAGACACTGAGTGAGACAGGGAGGAGACCTGAGGAAGGGGAGGAGACACA
>NW_027138465.1:10000-46732 GCF_035084215.1 Heptranchias perlo
ACAGAGAGATCTGGGGGTATATGTTCACAAATCATTGAAGGTGGCAGGGCAGGTTGAGAAAGTGGTTAAAAAAGCATATGGGATCCTGGGCTTTATAAATAGATGCATAGAGTACAAAAGTATGAAATCATGATGAACCTTTATAAAACACTGGTTCGGCCACAACTGGAGTATTGTGTCCAGTTCTGGGCACCGCACTTTAGGAAAGACGTGAAGGCCTTAGAGAGGGTACAGAAGAGATTTACTGGAATGATTCCAGGGATGAGGGACTTTAGTTACATGGATAGACTGGAGAAGCTGGGGTTGTTCTCCTTGGAACAGAGATGGTTGAGAGGAGGTTTGATCGAGGTATTCAAATCATGAAGGGTCTAGACAGAGTAGAGAGAGAGAAACTGTTCCCATTGGCGGAGGGGTCAAGGACCAGAGGACATAGATTTAAGGTGATTGGCAAAAGAACCAAAGGTGAAATGAGGAAAAACTTTTTTACACAGCGAGCGGTTAGGATCTGGAATGCACTGCCCGAGGGGGTGGTGGAGGCAGATTCAATCATGGCCTTCAAAAAGGAACTGGATAAGTACTTGAAAGGAAAAAATGTGCAGGGCTACGGGGATAGGGCGGGGGAGTGGGACTAGCTGGATTGCTCTCGCATAGAGCCGGCACAGACTCAATGGGCCGAATGGCCTCCTTCCATGCTGAACTTTTCTATGATTCTATGAGTGAGAGAGAGACCGACATTTGCCTTCCCCAGTCTTTTCCTTTTTACATACCTATAGAAGCTTTTACAGTCCATTTTTATGTTTCTCGCTAGTTTATTCTCATATTCTATTTTCCCTCTTTATCAATTTCTTGGTCCTCCTTTGCTGAATTCTAAAATGCTCCCAATCCTCAGGCTTACTGCTTTTTCTGGCAGCTTTATATGCCTCTTCCTTGATTTAATACTATCTTTAATTTCTCTTGTGAGCCACGGTTGGACCACTTTTCCTGTTGGGTTTTGTGCCTTAAAGGAATATATATTTGTTGCAAATTATGTATTAATTCTTTAAATGCCAGCCATTGCCTGTCTACCATCATACCTTTTGAAGTAGTTCCCCAAATCAACCACAGCCAACAAGGAAAAGAAGCAAGAGATCTGAGCTACAAGGATATTTGTAAAATGGTGTGTTGGGTCAATGAATTATTGACTATTGTGTGAACAATCTCTGCCCAACTCCAGCGACAGCCCACAGCTCCTCCCCTCTGCTTGCTGCCAGATCATGGGATGCTGGCTCTCTGCTGGGAATCACAGTGGGGATCATGGATTGCTCGGAGACGCACAGGGACCGGGACTCCCGCCTCTGCCAATCACACCACCAAATGTCACCTTCCCCGGGCGACGTATCCACTCCCCCAAGCCCCTCCCTCTCAGGTGAGGGGGTCAGTGAATAATATGCTCCCAACAGCTCTCCGAGAGCACAGGTTTGGGCCGACATGTTTTACACCCCCTGTCCTGCAGAGTGGAGTCCAGGGTCCACCCAACACTCCACTCAGTTGAAATCAGAAACCGGCCATGGGAGGAATCACAGGCCATGAACTCGACCTACTGAGGGAGATAGTGAATGGGTGACCAACAGACAGAGGAAGAGTAGGAAGGCAGTGCAGGGGTCCCCTGCGGTCATCTCCCTCCAAAACAGGTATACCGTTTTGGATACTGTTGGGGGAGATGGCTCACCAGGGGAAGGTGACAGCGGCCAGGTTCATGGCACCGTGGCTGGCTCTGCTGCACAGGAGGGCAGGAAAAAGAGTGGCAGAGCTATAGTGATAGGGGACTCGATTGTAAGGGGAATAGACAGGCGTTTCTGCGGACGCAACCGAGACTCCAGGATGGTATGTTGCCTCCCTGGTGCAAGGGTCAGGGATGTCTCGGAGCGGCTGCAGGACATTCTGGAGGGGGAGGGTGAACAGCCAGTTGTCGTGGTGCATATAGGCACCAACGATATAGGTAAAAAACGGGATGAGGTCCTACAAGCTGAATTTAGGGAGTTAGGAGTTAAACTAAAAAGTAGGACCTCAAAGGTAGTAATCTCAGGATTGCTACCAGTGCCACGGGCTAGTCAGAGTAGGAATGACAGGATAGCTAGGATGAATACGTGGCTTGAGAGATGGTGCAAGAGGGAGGGATTCAAATTCCTGGGCCATTGGAACCGGTTCTGGGGGAGGTGGGACCAGTACAAATTGGACGGTCTGCATCTGGGCAGGACTGGAACCAATGTCCTAGGGGGAGTGTTTGCTAGTGCTGTTGGGGAGGGTTTAAACTAATGTGGCAGGGGGATGGGAACCGATGCAGGAAGTCAGTGGGAAGTAAAGTGGTGACAGAAACAAAAGGCAGTAAGGGAGAGTGTACAAAACATGACCGGACAGATGGTCTGAGAAAGCAGGGCAAAGACCAAGGGAAGTCTAGATTAAACTGCATTTATTTCAATGCAAGAAGTCTGATGGGCAAGGCAGATGAACTCAGGGCATGGATGGGCACATGGGACTGGGATGTTATAGCTATTACTGAAACATGGCTAAGGGAGGGACAGGACTGGCAGCTCAATGTTCCAGGGTACAGATGCTATAGGAAAGATAGAGCAGGAGGTAAGAGAGGAGGGGGAGTTGCGTTCTTGATTAGGGAGAACATCACGGCAGTCGTGAGAGGGGATATATCCGAGGATTCGCCCACTGAGTCTGTATGGGTAGAACTGAAAAATAAGAAGGGAGAGATCACTTTGATAGGATTGTACTACAGACCCCCAAATAGTCAACGGGAAATTGAGGAGCAAATATGTAAGGAGATTACAGACAGCTGCTAGAAAAATAGGGTGGTAATAGTAGGGGACTTTAACTTTCCCAACATTGACTGGGACAGCCATAGCATTAGGGGCTTGGATGGAGAGAAATTTGTTGAGTGTATTCAGGAGGAATTTCTCATTCAGTATGTGGATGGCCCGACGAGAGAGGGGGCAAAACTTGACCTCCTCTTGGGAAATAAGGAAGGGCAGGTGACAGAAGTGTTAGTGAGGGATCACTTTGGGACCAGTGATCATAATTCCATTAGTTTTAAGATAGCTATGGAGAATGATAGGTCTGGCCCAAAAGTTAAAATTCTAAATTGGGGAAAGGCCAATTTTGATGGTATTAGACAGGAACTTTCAGAAGTTGATTGGGAGAGTCTGTTGGCAGGCAAAGGGACGTCTGGTAAGTGGGAGGCTTTCAAAAGTGTGTTAACCAGGGTTCAGGGTAAGCACATTCCTTATAAAGTGAAGGGCAAGGCTGGTAGAAGTAGGGAACCTTGGATGACTCGGGAGATTGAGGCCCTCGTCAAAAAGAAGAAGGAGGCATATGACATGCATAGACAGCTGGGATCAAGTGGATCCCTTGAAGAGTATAGAGATTGCCAGAGTAGAGTTAAGAGAGAAATCAGGAGGGCAAAAAGGGGACATGAGATTGCTTTGGCAGATAAGGCAAAGGAGAATCCAAAGAGCTTCTACAAATACATAAAGGGCAAAAGAGTAACTGGGGAGAGAGTAGGGCCTCTTAAGGATCAACAAGGTCATCTGTGTGCGGAACCACAAGAGATGGGTGAGATCCTGAATGAATATTTCACATCGGTATTTACGGTTGAGAAAGGCATGGATGTTAGGGAACTTGGGGAAATAAATAGTGATGTCTTGAGGAGTGTACATATTACAGAGAGGGAGGTGCTGGAAGTCTTAACGCGCATCAAGGTAGATAAATCTCCGGGACCTGATGAAATGTATCCCAGGACGTTATGGGAGGTTAGGGAGGAAATTGCAGGTCCCCTAGCAGAGATATTTGAATCATCGACAGCTACAAGTGAGGTGCCTGAAGATTGGAGGGTAGCAAATGTTGTACCTTTGTTTAAGAAGGGCGGCAGGGAAAAGCCTGGGAACTACAGACCGGTGAGCCTGACATCTGTAGTGGGTAAGTTGTTAGAGGCTATTCTGAGAGACAGGATCTACAGGCATTTGGAGTGGCAGGGACTGATTAGGAACAGTCAGCATGGTTTTGTGAGAGGAAAATCATGTCTCACGAATTTGATTGAGTTTTTTGAAGGGATAACCAAGAAGATAGATGAGGGCTGTGCAGTAGACGTGGTCTACATGGACTTTAGCAAAGCCTTTGACAAGGTACCGCATGGTAGGTTGTTACATAAGGTTAAATCTCACGGGATCCAAGGTGAGGTAGCCAATTGGATAGACGACAGAAGACAGAGGGTGGTTGTCGAGGGTTGTTTTTCAAACTGGAGGCCTGTGACCAGCGGTGTGCCTCAGGGATCGGTGCTGGGTCCGCTGTTATTTGTTATTTATATTAATGATTTGGATGAGAATTTAGGAGGCATGGTTAGTAAGTTTGCAGATGACACCAAGATTGGTGGCATTGTGGACAGTGAAGAAGGTTATCTAGGATTGCAACGGGATCTTGATAAATTGGGCCAGTGGGCCGATGAATGGCAGATGGAGTTTAATTTAGATAAATGTGAGGTGATGCATTCTGGTCGATCGAATCGGGCCAGGACTTCGAGGGAGAGGTTGGATAGACTGAGACTTTTTTCCCTGGAGAGTAGGAGGTTTAGGGGTGATCTTATAGAAGTCTATAAAATAATGAGGGGCATAGATAAGGTAGATCGTCAAAATCTTTTCCCAAAGGTAGGGGAGTCTATAACGAGGGGGCATAGATTTAAGGTGAGAGGGGAGAGATACAAAAGGGTCCAGAGGGGCAATTTTTTCACTCAAAGGGTGGTGAGTGTCTGGAACGAGCTGCCAGAGGCAGTGGTAGAGGCGGGTACAATTTTGTCTTTTAAAAAGTATTTGGACAGTTACATGGGTAAGATGGGTATAGAGGGATATGGGCCAAGTGCAGGCAATTGGGACTAGCTTAGTGGTATAAACTGGGCGACATGGACACGTTGGGCCGAAGGGCCTGTTTCCATGTTGTAATCTTCTATGATTCTATGATTCCTAGCCTAAGGCAGGCAATGACTGTCACAGGGTCACACTGGGGCCGTAGATTCTCTTCCACCCTTTACAACCGGCTCTCCTGTTTTATCCTCTCCTCCTTTTGACCCTCTGGTGTCTTGGTGCGATTATTATCTGCAGATCTCTGGCCTACCTGAGTGTAGAACGCGAGGAGCCTCAGACGACGGGTGGGAGAGAAGAAGAGAAGAGGCATCACTATCTCCAGCACGTACGTGATGACCACACTGAGCTTTTGGAACCAGAACGGCAGCTGGTGAGCAAACCAGGCACCGGGAGTGGGGATGCACTGCGTCTCGTAGTGATAGGTCAGAGCTGCAAGGAGATCAGAGGTCAGAGTCACAAATTTCATGTTTGCACTTGACTGTCCCAGGTTCAACATCACCAGTCTCCCCTGTAAGTGGATCCCATCTGCCCTATGATCAGGAGCTCATCTTTACTGCCCAATACCTAGTCCTACAATAGTGAGGGTAAAATCCCCGTCTAATGTGAGCTGGACACTAATCTCCCGCGTGTGTAACTCCGATCTCCCGGAAAGTGGACTGATAAACACTGGGGAGAACAAGTCAAATGTAAATAAGAAGCTGGTTTATTTCACACAAAATACAGGACTCGACAGCATACAGTGAAACTCAGTCCAATCTCCATTGCTCCTGATAACACTGAAAATAACAAACACAAATGCAGCCAGACACAGGCTTTTACAAGTCAGCCTTCCTTCAGTTGGCTGGATCTAACCTCACACCTTTGTGACGGTTTCCACTTCAAGCTATTTCAGACTGTCTGTGCTGGGGCACAAAGGCTTCCCTTCGGACCGTGCCCAGGTCAGCGTCTAAGGATAGGCCCAAAGAATGAGCAGAGCGGAGCGCGGGATCGGCGACTAAAGGAGACCGAGAGCGGAGAGAGCGCGGGATCGGCGATTGAAGGAGACCGAGAGCGGAGAGAGTGCGGGATCGGCGACTAAAGGAGAACGAGAGCGGAGAGAGCGCGGGATCGGCGATTAGAGACCGAGAGCGGAGAGAGCGCGGGATCGGCGACTAAAGGAGACCGAGAGCGGAGAGAGCGCGGGATCGGCGATTGAAGGAGACCGAGAGCGGAGAGAGCGCGGGATCAGCGATTGAAGGAGACCGAGAGCGGAGAGAGCGCGGGATCAGCGATTGAAGGAGACCGAGAGCGGAGAGAGCGCGGGATCGGCGATTGAAGGAGACCGAGAGCGGAGAGAGCGTGGGATCGGCGACTAAAGGAGACCCAGAGCGGAGAGAGCGCGGGATCGGCGATTGAAGGAGACCGAGAGCGGAGAGAGCGCGGGATCGGCGATTGAAGGAGACCCAGAGTGGAGAGAGCGCGGGATCGGCGATTGAAGGAGACCGAGAGCGGAGAGAGCGCGGGATCGGCGATTGAAGGAGACCGAGAGCGGAGAGAGCGCGGGATCGGCGACTAAAGGAGACCGAGAGCGGAGAGAGTGCGGGATCGGCGATTGAAGGAGACCCAGAGCGGAGAGAGCTAGGGATCGGCGATTGAAGGAGACCCAGAGCGGAGAGAGCGCGGGATCGGCGATTGAAGGAGACCGAGAGCGGAGAGAGCGCGGGATCGGCGATTGAAGGAGACCGAGAGCGGAGAGAGCGTGGGATCGGCGACTAAAGGAGACCGAGAGCGGAGAGAGCGCGGGATCGGCGATTGAAGGAGACCCAGAGTGGAGAGAGCGCGGGATCGGCGATTGAAGGAGACCCAGAGCGGAGAGAGCGCGGGATCGGCGATTGAAGGAGACCCAGAGCGGAGAGAGCGCGGGATCGGCGACTGAAGGAGACCGAGAGCGGAGAGAGCGCGGGATCGGCGACTGAAGGAGACCGAGAGCGGAGAGAGTGCGGGATCGGCGATTGAAGGAGACCCAGAGCGGAGAGAGCGTGGGATCGGCGATTGAAGGAGACCCAGAGCGGAGAGAGCGCGGGATCGGCGATTGAAGGAGACCCAGAGCGGAGAGAGCGCGGGATCGGCGATTGAAGGAGACCGAGAGCGGAGAGAGCGCGGGATCAGCGATTGAAGGAGACCGAGAGCGGAGAGAGCGCGGGATCGGCGATTGAAGGAGACCGAGAGCGGAGAGAGCGCGGGATCGGCGACTAAAGGAGACCGAGAGCGGAGAGAGCGCGGGATCGGCGATTGAAGGAGACCGAGAGCGGAGAGAGCGCGGGATCGGCGATTGAAGGAGACCGAGAGCGGAGAGAGCGCGGGATCGGCGATTGAAGGAGACCGAGAGCGGAGAGAGCGCGGGATCGGCGATTGAAGGAGACCCAGAGCGGAGAGAGCGCGGGATCGGCGATTGAAGGAGACCCAGAGCGGAGAGAGCGCGGGATCGGCGATTGAAGGAGACCCAGAGCGGAGAGAGCGCGGGATCGGCGATTGAAGGAGACCGAGAGCGGAGAGAGCGCGGGATCGGCGACTAAAGGAGACCGAGAGCGGAGAGAGCGCGGGATCGGCGATTGAAGGAGACCCAGAGCGGAGAGAGCTAGGGATCGGCGATTGAAGGAGACCCAGAGCGGAGAGAGCGCGGGATCGGCGATTGAAGGAGACCCAGAGCGGAGAGAGCTAGGGATCGGCGATTGAAGGAGACCCAGAGCGGAGAGCGCGCGGGATCGGCGATTGAAGGAGACCGAGAGCGGAGAGCGCGCGGGATCGGCGACTGAAGGAGACCGAGAGCGGAGAGAGCGCGGGATCGGCGACTAAAGGAGACCGAGAGCGGAGAGAGCGCGGGATCGGCGACTGAAGGAGACCGAGAGCGGAGAGAGCGCGGGATCGGCGACTGAAGGAGACCGATAGCGGAGAGAGCGCGGGTTCGGCGATTGAAGGAGACCGAGAGCGGAGAGAGCGCAGGATCGGCGACTGAAGGAGACCCAGAGCGGAGAGAGCGCGGGATCGGCGACTGAAGGAGACCCAGAGCGGAGAGAGCGCGGGATCGGCGATTGAAGGAGACCCAGAGCGGAGAGAGCGCGGGATCGGCGATTGAAGGAGACCGAGAGCGGAGAGAGCGCGGGATCGGCGATTGAAGGAGACCGAGAGCGGAGAGAGCGCGGGATCGGCGATTGAAGGAGACCGAGAGCGGAGAGAGCGCGGGATCGGCGATTGAAGGAGACCCAGAGCGGAGAGAGCGCGGGATCGGCGATTGAAGGAGACCGAGAGCGGAGAGAGCGCGGGATCGGCGATTGAAGGAGACCCAGAGCGGAGAGAGCGCGGGATCGGCGATTGAAGGAGACCGAGAGCGGAGAGAGCGCGGGATCGGCGATTGAAGGAGACCGAGAGCGGAGAGAGCGCGGGATCGGCGATTGAAGGAGACCGAGAGCGGAGAGAGCGCGGGATCGGCGATTGAAGGAGACCGAGAGCGGAGAGAGCGCGGGATCGGCGATTGAAGGAGACCGAGAGCGGAGAGAGCGCGGGATCGGCGATTGAAGGAGACCGAGAGCGGAGAGAGCGCGGGATCGGCGATTGAAGGAGACCGAGAGCGGAGAGAGCGCGGGATCGGCGATTGAAGGAGACCGAGAGCGGAGAGCGCGCGGGATCGGCGATTGAAGGAAACCGAGAGCGGAGAGAGCGCGGGATCGGCGATTGAATGAGACCGAGAGCGGAGAGAGCGCGGGATCGGCGATTGAAGGAGACCGAGAGCGGAGAGCGCGCGGGATCGGCGATTGAAGGAGACCGAGAGCGGAGAGCGCGCGGGATCGGCGATTGAAGGAGACCGAGAGCGGAGAGCGCGCGGGATCGGCGATTGAAGGAGACCGAGAGCGGAGAGCGCGCGGGATCGGCGATTGAAGGAGACCGAGAGCGGAGAGAGCGCGGGATCGGCGACTAAAGGAGACCGAGAGCGGAGAGAGCGCGGGATCGGCGACTGAAGGAGACCCAGAGCGGAGAGAGCGCGGGATCGGCGACTAAAGGAGACCGAGAGCGGAGAGAGCGCGGGATCGGCGACTGAAGGAGACCGATAGCGGAGAGAGCGCGGGTTCGGCGATTGAAGGAGACCGAGAGCGGAGAGAGCGCAGGATCGGCGACTGAAGGAGACCCAGAGCGGAGAGAGCGCGGGATCGGCGACTGAAGGAGACCCAGAGCGGAGAGAGCGCGGGATCGGCGATTGAAGGAGACCCAGAGCGGAGAGAGCGCGGGATCGGCGATTGAAGGAGACCCAGAGCGGAGAGAGCGCGGGATCGGCGATTGAAGAAGACCCAGAGCGGAGAGAGCGCGGGATCGCCGATTGAAGGAGACCGAGAGCGGAGAGCGCGCGGGATCGGCGATTGAAGGAGACCGAGAGCGGAGAGCGCGCGGGATCGGCGATTGAAGGAGACCGAGAGCGGAGAGCGCGCGGGATCGGCGATTGAAGGAGACCGAGAGCGGAGAGCGCGCGGGATCGGCGATTGAAGGAGACCGAGAGCGGAGAGAGCGCGGGATCGGCGATTGAAGGAGACCGAGAGCGGAGAGAGCGCGGGATCGGCGATTGAAGGAGACCCAGAGCGGAGAGAGCGCGGGATCGGCGATTGAAGGAGACCGAGAGCGGAGAGAGCGCGGGATCGGCGATTGAAGGAGACCGAGAGCGGAGAGCGCGCGGGATCGGCGATTGAAGGAAACCGAGAGCGGAGAGCGCGCGGGATCGGCGATTGAAGGAAACCGAGAGCGGAGAGCGCGCGGGATCGGCGATTGAAGGAAACCGAGAGCGGAGAGCGCGCGGGATCGGCGATTGAAGGAGACCGAGAGCGGAGAGAGCGCGGGATCGGCGATTGAAGGAAACCGAGAGCGGAGAGAGCGCGGGATCGGCGATTGAAGGAGACCGAGAGCGGAGAGAGCGCGGGATCGGCGATTGAAGGAAACCGAGAGCGGAGAGAGCGCGGGATCGGCGATTGAAGGAGACCGAGAGCGCGGGATCGGCGACTGAAGGAGACCGAGAGCGCGGGATCGGCGACTGAAGGAGACCGAGAGCGGAGAGAGCGCGGGATCGGCGATTGAAGGAGACAGAGAGCGGAGAGAGCGCGGGATCGGCGATTGAAGGAGACCGAGAGCGGAGAGAGCGCGGGATCGGCGATTGAAGGAGACCGAGAGCGGAGAGAGTGCGGGATCGGCGATTGAAGGAGACCCAGAGCGGAGAGAGCGCGGGATCGGCGATTGAAGGAGACCCAGAGCGGAGAGAGCGCAGGATCGGCGACTAAAGGAGACCGAGAGCGGAGAGAGCGCGGGATCGGCGATTGAAGGAGACCGAGAGCGGAGAGAGCGCCGGATCGGCGACTAAAGGAGACCCAGAGCGGAGAGAGCGCGGGATCGGCGATTGAAGGAGACCGAGAGCGGAGAGAGCGCGGGATCGGCGACTAAAGGAGACCGAGAGCGGAGAGAACGCAGGATCGGCGACTAAAGGAGACCGAGAGCGGAGAGAGCGCGGGATCGGCGACTGAAGGAGACCCAGAGCGGAGAGAGCGCGGGATCGGCGACTGAAGGAGACCGAGAGCGGAGAGAGCGCGGGATCGGCGACTAAAGGAGACCGATAGCGGAGAGAGCGCGGGTTCGGCGATTGAAGGAGACCGAGAGCGGAGAGAGCGCGGGATCGGCGATTGAAGGAGACCGAGAGCGGAGAGAGCGCGGGATCGGCGATTGAAGGAGACCCAGAGCGGAGAGAGCGCGGGATCGGCGACTGAAGGAGACCGAGAGCGGAGAGAGCGCGGGATCGGCGATTGAAGGAGACCGAGAGCGGAGAGAGCGCCGGATCGGCGACTAAAGGAGACCCAGAGCGGAGAGAGCGCGGGATCGGCGATTGAAGGAGACAGAGAGCGGAGAGAGCGCGGGATCGGCGATTGAAGGAGACCGAGAGCGGAGAGAGCGCGGGATCGGCGATTGAAGGAGACCGAGAGCGGAGAGAGTGCGGGATCGGCGATTGAAGGAGACCCAGAGCGGAGAGAGCGCGGGATCGGCGATTGAAGGAGACCCAGAGCGGAGAGAGCGCAGGATCGGCGACTAAAGGAGACCGAGAGCGGAGAGAGCGCGGGATCGGCGATTGAAGGAGACCGAGAGCGGAGAGAGCGCCGGATCGGCGACTGAAGGAGACCGAGAGCGCGGGATCGGCGACTGAAGGAGACCGAGAGCGGAGAGAGCGCGGGATCGGCGATTGAAGGAGACAGAGAGCGGAGAGAGCGCGGGATCGGCGATTGAAGGAGACCGAGAGCGGAGAGAGCGCGGGATCGGCGATTGAAGGAGACCGAGAGCGGAGAGAGTGCGGGATCGGCGATTGAAGGAGACCCAGAGCGGAGAGAGCGCGGGATCGGCGATTGAAGGAGACCCAGAGCGGAGAGAGCGCAGGATCGGCGACTAAAGGAGACCGAGAGCGGAGAGAGCGCGGGATCGGCGATTGAAGGAGACCGAGAGCGGAGAGAGCGCCGGATCGGCGACTAAAGGAGACCCAGAGCGGAGAGAGCGCGGGATCGGCGATTGAAGGAGACCGAGAGCGGAGAGAGCGCGGGATCGGCGACTAAAGGAGACCGAGAGCGGAGAGAACGCAGGATCGGCGACTAAAGGAGACCGAGAGCGGAGAGAGCGCGGGATCGGCGACTGAAGGAGACCCAGAGCGGAGAGAGCGCGGGATCGGCGACTGAAGGAGACCGAGAGCGGAGAGAGCGCGGGATCGGCGACTAAAGGAGACCGATAGCGGAGAGAGCGCGGGTTCGGCGATTGAAGGAGACCGAGAGCGGAGAGAGCGCGGGATCGGCGATTGAAGGAGACCGAGAGCGGAGAGAGCGCGGGATCGGCGATTGAAGGAGACCCAGAGCGGAGAGAGCGCGGGATCGGCGACTGAAGGAGACCCAGAGCGGAGAGAGCGCGGGACCGGCGATTGAAGGAGACCGAGAGCGGAGAGAGCGCGGGATCGGCGATTGAAGGAGACCCAGAGCGGAGAGAGCGCGGGATCGGCGATTGAAGGAGACCCAGAGCGGAGAGAGCGCGGGATCGGCGATTGAAGGAGACCGAGAGCGGAGAGCGCGCGGGATCGGCGATTGAAGGAGACCGAGAGCGGAGAGCGCGCGGGATCGGCGATTGAAGGAGACCGAGAGCGGAGAGAGCGCGGGATCGGCGATTGAAGGAGACCCAGAGCAGAGAGAGCGCGGGATCGGCGATTGAAGGAGACCCAGAGCGGAGAGAGCGCGGGATCGGCGATTGAAGGAGACCGAGAGCGGAGAGAGCGCGGGATCGGCGATTGAAGGAGACCCAGAGCGGAGAGAGCGCGGGATCGGCGATTGAAGGAGACCCAGAGCGGAGAGAGCGCGGGATCGGCGATTGAAGGAGACCCAGAGCGGAGAGAGCGCGGGATCGGCGATTGAAGGAGACGCAGAGCAGAGAGAGCGCGGGATCGGCGATTGAAGGAGACCCAGAGCGGAGAGAGCGCGGGATCGGCGATTGAAGGAGACCCAGAGCGGAGAGAGCGCGGGATCGGCGATTGAAGGAGACCGAGAGCGGAGAGAGCGCGGGACCGGCGATTGAAGGAGACCCAGAGCGGAGAGAGCGCGGGATCGGCGATTGAAGGAGACCGAGAGCGGAGAGCGCGCGGGATCGGCGATTGAAGGAGACCGAGAGCGGAGAGCGCGCGGGATCGGCGATTGAAGGAAACCGAGAGCGGAGAGAGCGCGGGATCGGCGATTGAAGGAGACCGAGAGCGGAGAGAGCGCGGGATCGGCGACTGAAGGAGACCGAGAGCGGAGAGAGCGCGGGATCGGCGACTGAAGGAGACCGAGAGCGGAGAGAGCGCGGGATCGGCGATTGAAGGAGACCGAGAGCGGAGAGAGCGCGGGATCGGCGATTGAAGGAGACCGAGAGCGGAGAGAGCGCGGGATCGGCGATTGAAGGAGACCGAGAGCGGAGAGAGCGCGGGATCGGCGATTGAAGGAGACCCAGAGCGGAGAGAGCGCGGGATCGGCGATTGAAGCAGACCGAGAGCGGAGAGAGCGCGGGATCGGCGATTGAAGGAGACCCAGAGCGGAGAGAGCGCGGGATCGGCGACTGAAGGAGACCCAGAGCGGAGAGAGCGCGGGATCGGCGATTGAAGGAGACCCAGAGCGGAGAGAGCGCGGGACCGGCGATTGAAGGAGACCCAGAGCGGAGAGAGCGCGGGATCGGCGATTGAAGGAGACCCAGAGCGGAGAGAGCGCGGGATCGGCGATTGAAGGAGACGCAGAGCAGAGAGAGCGCGGGATCGGCGATTGAAGGAGACCGAGAGCGGAGAGCGCGCGGGATCGGCGATTGAAGGAGACCGAGAGCGGAGAGCGCGCGGGATCGGCGATTGAAGGAAACCGAGAGCGGAGAGAGCGCGGGATCGGCGATTGAAGGAGACCGAGAGCGGAGAGAGCGCGGGATCGGCGACTGAACGAGACCGAGAGCGGAGAGAGCGCGGGATCGGCGATTGAACGAGACCGAGAGCGGAGAGAGCGCGGGATCGGCGATTGAAGGAGACCCAGAGCGGAGAGAGCGCGGGATCGGCGATTGAAGGAGACCGAGAGCGGAGAGAGCGCGGGATCGGCGATTGAAGGAGACCCAGAGCGGAGAGAGCGCGGGATCGGCGATTGAAGGAGACGCAGAGCAGAGAGAGCGCGGGATCGGCGATTGAAGGAGACCGAGAGCGGAGAGCGCGCGGGATCGGCGATTGAAGGAGACCGAGAGCGGAGAGCGCGCGGGATCGGCGATTGAAGGAGACCCAGAGCGGAGAGAGCGCGGGATCGGCGATTGAAGGAGACGCAGAGCAGAGAGAGCGCGGGATCGGCGATTGAAGGAGACCGAGAGCGGAGAGCGCGCGGGATCGGCGATTGAAGGAGACCGAGAGCGGAGAGCGCGCGGGATCGGCGATTGAAGGAAACCGAGAGCGGAGAGAGCGCGGGATCGGCGATTGAAGGAGACCGAGAGCGGAGAGAGCGCGGGATCGGCGACTGAAGGAGACCGAGAGCGGAGAGAGCGCGGGATCGGCGACTGAAGGAGACCGAGAGCGGAGAGAGCGCGGGATCGGCGATTGAAGGAGACCGAGAGCGGAGAGAGCGCGGGATCGGCGATTGAAGGAGACCGAGAGCGGAGAGAGCGCGGGATCGGCGATTGAAGGAGACCGAGAGCGGAGAGAGCGCGGGATCGGCGATTGAAGGAGACCCAGAGCGGAGAGAGCGCGGGATCGGCGATTGAAGGAGACCGAGAGCGGAGAGAGCGCGGGATCGGCGATTGAAGGAGACCCAGAGCGGAGAGAGCGCGGGATCGGCGACTGAAGGAGACCCAGAGCGGAGAGAGCGCGGGATCGGCGATTGAAGGAGACCCAGAGCGGAGAGAGCGCGGGACCGGCGATTGAAGGAGACCCAGAGCGGAGAGAGCGCGGGATCGGCGATTGAAGGAGACCCAGAGCGGAGAGAGCGCGGGATCGGCGATTGAAGGAGACCCAGAGCGGAGAGAGCGCGGGACCGGCGATTGAAGGAGACCCAGAGCGGAGAGAGCGCGGGATCGGCGATTGAAGGAGACCCAGAGCGGAGAGAGCGCGGGATCGGCGATTGAAGGAGACGCAGAGCAGAGAGAGCGCGGGATCGGCGATTGAAGGAGACCGAGAGCGGAGAGCGCGCGGGATCGGCGATTGAAGGAGACCGAGAGCGGAGAGCGCGCGGGATCGGTGATTGAAGGAAACCGAGAGCGGAGAGAGCGCGGGATCGGCGATTGAAGGAGACCGAGAGCGGAGAGAGCGCGGGATCAGCGATTGAAGGAGACCGAGAGCGGAGAGAGCGCGGGATCGGCGACTGAAGGAGACCGAGAGCGGAGAGAGCGCGGGATCGGCGACTAAAGGAGACCGAGAGCGGAGAGAGCGCGGGATCGGCGACTAAAGGAGACCGAGAGCGGAGAGAGCGCGGGATCGGCGATTGAAGGAGACCGAGAGCGGAGAGAGCGCGGGATCGGCGATTGAAGGAGACCCAGAGCGGAGAGAGCGCGGGATCGGCGATTGAAGGAGACCGAGAGCGGAGAGCGCGCGGGAACGGCGACTAAAGGAGACCGAGAGCGGAGGGAGCGCGGGTTCGGCGATTGAAGGAGACCGAGAGCGGAGAGAGCGCGGGATCGGCGACTGAAGGAGACCCAGAGCGGAGAGAGCGCGGGATCGGCGATTGAAGGAGACCGAGAGCGGAGAGAGCGCGGGATCAGCGATTGAAGGAGACCGAGAGCGGAGAGAGCGCGGGATCGGCGATTGAAGGAGACCGAGAGCGGAGAGAGCGCGGGATCGCCGATTGAAGGAGACCCAGAGCGGAGAGAGCGCGGGATCGGCGATTGAAGGAGACCGAGAGCGGAGAGAGCGCGGGATCGGCGATTGAAGGAGACCGAGAGCGGAGAGAGCGCGGGATCGGCGATTGAAGGAGACCGAGAGCGGAGAGAGCGCGGGATCGGCGATTGAAGGAGACCGAGAGCGGAGAGAGCGCGGGATCGGCGATTGAAGGAGACCCAGAGCGGAGAGAGCGCGGGATCGGCGATTGAAGGAGACCCAGAGCGGAGAGAGCGCGGGATCGGCGATTGAAGGAGACCCAGAGCGGAGAGAGCGCGGGATCGGCGACTAAAGGAGACCGAGAGCGGAGAGAGCGCGGGATCGGCGATTGAAGGAGACCCAGAGCGGAGAGAGCGCGGGATCGGCGATTGAAGGAGACCCAGAGAGGAGAGAGTGCGGGATCGGCGATTGAAGGAGACCCAGAGCGGAGAGAGCGCGGGATCGGCGATTGAAGGAGACCGAGAGCGGAGAGAGCGCGGTATCGGCGATTGAAGGAGACCGAGAGCGGAGAGAGCGCGGGATCGGCGATTGAAGGAGACCGAGAGCGGAGAGAGCGCGGGATCGGCGATTGAAGGAGACCGAGAGCGGAGAGAGCGCGGGATCGGCGATTGAAGGAGACCGAGAGCGGAGAGAGCGCGGGATCGGCGATTGAAGGAGACCGAGAGCGGAGAGAGCGCGGGATCGGCGATTGAAGGAGACCGAGAGCGGAGAGAGCGCGGGATCGGCGATTGAAGGAGACCGAGAGCGGAGAGCGCGCGGGATCGGCGACTGAAGGAGACCGAGAGCGGAGAGAGCGCGGGATCGGCGACTGAAGGAGACCGAGAGCGGAGAGAGCGCGGGATCGGCGACTGAAGGAGACCCAGAGCGGAGAGAGCGCGGGATCGGCGACTAAAGGAGACCGAGAGCGGAGAGAGCGCGGGATCGGCGACTGAAGGAGACCGATAGCGGAGAGAGCGCGGGTTCGGCGATTGAAGGAGACCGAGAGCGGAGAGAGCGCGGGATCGGCGACTGAAGGAGACCCAGAGCGGAGAGAGCGCGGGATCGGCGATTGAAGGAGACCCAGAGCGGAGAGAGCGCGGGATCGGCGATTGAAGGAGACCCAGAGCGGAGAGAGCGCGGGATCGGCGATTGAAGGAGACCCAGAGCGGAGAGAGCGCGGGATCGGCGATTGAAGGAGACCGAGAGCGGAGAGAGCGCGGGATCGGCGATTGAAGGAGACCGAGAGCGGAGAGAGCGCGGGATCGGCGATTGAAGGAGACCCAGAGCGGAGAGAGCGCCGGATCGGCGATTGAAGGAGACCCAGAGCGGAGAGAGCGCGGGATCGGCGATTGAAGGAGACCCAGAGCGGAGAGAGCGCGGGATCGGCGATTGAAGGAGACCCAGAGCGGAGAGAGCGCGGGATCGGCGATTGAAGGAGACCCAGAGCGGAGAGAGCGCGGGATCGGCGATTGAAGGAGACCGAGAGCGGAGAGAGCGCGGGATCGGCGATTGAAGGAGACCGAGAGCGGAGAGAGCGCGGGATCGGCGATTGAAGGAGACCCAGAGCGGAGAGAGCGCCGGATCGGCGATTGAAGGAGACCCAGAGCGGAGAGCGCGCGGGATCGGCGATTGAAGGAGACCGAGAGCGGAGAGCGCGCGGGATCGGCGATTGAAGGAGACCGAGAGCGGAGAGCGCGCGGGATCGGCGATTGAAGGAGACCGAGAGCGGAGAGCGCGCGGGATCGGCGATTGAAGGAGACCGAGAGCGGAGAGCGCGCGGGATCGGCGATTGAAGGAGACCGAGAGCGGAGAGAGCGCGGGATCGGCGATTGAAGGAAACCGAGAGCGGAGAGAGCGCGGGATCGGCGATTGAATGAGACCGAGAGCGGAGAGAGCGCCGGATCGGCGACTGAAGGAGACCGAGAGCGCGGGATCGGCGACTGAAGGAGACCGAGAGCGGAGAGAGCGCGGGATCGGCGATTGAAGGAGACCGAGAGCGGAGAGAGCGCGGGATCGGCGATTGAAGGAGACCGAGAGCGGAGAGAGCGCGGGATCGGCGATTGAAGGAGACCGAGAGCGGAGAGAGCGCGGGATCGGCGATTGAAGGAGACCGAGAGCGGAGAGAGCGCGGGATCGGCGATTGAAGGAGACCCAGAGCGGAGAGAGCGCGGGATCGGCGATTGAAGGAGACCCAGAGCGGAGAGAGCGCGGGATCGGCGACTAAAGGAGACCGAGAGCGGAGAGAGCGCGGGATCGGCGACTAAAGGAGACCGAGAGCGGAGAGAGCGCGGGATCGGCGACTGAAGGAGACCCAGAGCGGAGAGAGCGCGGGATCGGCGACTGAAGGAGACCGAGAGCGGAGAGAGCGCGGGATCGGCGACTAAAGGAGACCGATAGCGGAGAGAGCGCGGGTTCGGCGATTGAAGGAGACCGAGAGTGGAGAGAGCGCGGGATCGGCGATTGAAGGAGACCCAGAGCGGAGAGCGCGCGGGATCGGCGATTGAAGGAGACCGAGAGCGGAGAGAGCGCGGGATCGGCGACTGAAGGAGACCGAGAGCGGAGAGAGCGCGGGATCGGCGACTGAAGGAGACCCAGAGCGGAGAGAGCGCGGGATCGGCGATTGAAGGAGACCCAGAGCGGAGAGAGCGCGGGATCGGCGATTGAAGGAGACCGAGAGCGGAGAGAGCGCGGGATCGGCGATTGAAGGAGACCCAGAGCGGAGAGAGCGCGGGATCGGCGACTGAAGGAGACCCAGAGCGGAGAGAGCGCGGGATCGGCGATTGAAGGAGACCCAGAGCGGAGAGAGCGCGGGACCGGCGACTGAAGGAGACCCAGAGCGGAGAGAGCGCGGGATCGGCGATTGAAGGAGACCCAGAGCGGAGAGAGCGCGGGATCGGCGATTGAAGGAGACCCAGAGCAGAGAGAGCGCGGGATCGGCGATTGAAGGAGACCCAGAGCGGAGAGAGCGCGGGATCGGCGATTGAAGGAGACCCAGAGCGGAGAGAGCGCGGGATCGGCGATTGAAGGAGACCCAGAGCGGAGAGAGCTAGGGATCGGCGATTGAAGGAGACCGAGAGCGGAGAGAGCGCGGGATCGGCGATTGAAGGAGACCGAGAGCGGAGAGAGCGCGGGATCGGCGATTGAAGGAGACCGAGAGCGGAGAGAGCGCGGGATCGGCGATTGAAGGAGACCGAGAGCGGAGAGAGCGCGGGATCGGCGATTGAAGGAGACCGAGAGCGGAGAGAGCGCGGGATCGGCGATTGAAGGAGACCGAGAGCGGAGAGAGCGCGGGATCGGCGATTGAAGGAGACCGAGAGCGGAGAGAGCGCGGGATCGGCGATTGAAGGAGACCGAGAGCGGAGAGAGCGCGGGATCGGCGATTGAAGGAGACCCAGAGCGGAGAGAGCGCGGGATCGGCGATTGAAGGAGACCCAGAGCGGAGAGAGCGCGGGATCGGCGATTGAAGGAGACCCAGAGCGGAGAGAGCGCGGGATCGGCGATTGAAGGAGACCGAGAGCGGAGAGAGCGCGGGATCGGCGACTAAAGGAGACCGAGAGCGGAGAGAGCTAGGGATCGGCGATTGAAGGAGACCCAGAGCGGAGAGAGCTAGGGATCGGCGATTGAAGGAGACCCAGAGCGGAGAGAGCGCGGGATCGGCGATTGAAGGAGACCGAGAGCGGAGAGAGTGCGGGATCGGCGATTGAAGGAGACCGAGAGCGGAGAGCGCGCGGGATCAGCGACTGAAGGAGACCGAGAGCGGAGAGAGCGCGGGATCGGCGACTAAAGGAGACCGAGAGCGGAGAGAGCGCGGGATCGGCGACTGAAGGAGACCCAGAGCGGAGAGAGCGCGGGATCGGCGACTAAAGGAGACCGAGAGCGGAGAGAGCGCGGGATCGGCGACTGAAGGAGACCGATAGCGGAGAGAGCGCGGGTTCGGCGATTGAAGGAGACCGAGAGCGGAGAGAGCGCGGGATCGGCGATTGAAGGAGACCCAGAGCGGAGAGAGCGCGGGATCGGCGATTGAAGGAGACCCAGAGCGGAGAGAGCGCGGGATCGGCGATTGAAGGAGACCCAGAGCGGAGAGAGCGCGGGATCGGCGATTGAAGGAGACCCAGAGCGGAGAGAGCGCGGGATCGGCGACTGAAGGAGACCCAGAGCGGAGAGAGCGCGGGATCGGCGATTGAAGGAGACCCAGAGCGGAGAGAGCGCGGGATCGGCGATTGAAGGAGACCCAGAGCGGAGAGAGCGCGGGATCGGCGATTGAAGGAGACCGAGAGCGGAGAGAGCGCGGGATC
Source organism: Heptranchias perlo (assembly GCF_035084215.1). Taxonomy (NCBI): domain Eukaryota; kingdom Metazoa; phylum Chordata; class Chondrichthyes; order Hexanchiformes; family Hexanchidae; genus Heptranchias; species Heptranchias perlo. The sequence continues at coordinate 29,572 of NW_027138465.1, forward strand.
GGCGACTTAAGGAGACCGAGAGCGGAGAGAGTGCGGGATCGGCGATTGAAGGAGACCCAGAGCGGAGAGAGCTAGGGATCGGCGATTGAAGGAGACCGAGAGTGGAGAGAGCGCGGGATCGGCGATTGAAGGAGACCGAGAGCGGAGAGAGCGCGGGATCGGCGATTGAAGGAGACCGAGAGCGGAGAGAGCGCGGGATCGGCGATTGAAGGAGACCGAGAGCGGAGAGAGCGCGGGATCGGCGATTGAAGGAGACCGAGAGCGGAGAGAGCGCGGGATCGGCGATTGAAGGAGACCGAGAGCGGAGAGAGCGCGGGATCGGCGATTGAAGGAGACCGAGAGCGGAGAGAGCGTGGGATCGGCGATTGAAGGAGACCCAGAGCGGAGAGAGCGCGGGATCGGCGATTGAAGGAGACCCAGAGCGGAGAGAGCGCGGGATCGGCGATTGAAGGAGACCCAGAGCGGAGAGAGCGCGGGATCGGCGATTGAAGGAGACCGAGAGCGGAGAGAGCGCGGGATCGGCGACTAAAGGAGACCGAGAGCGGAGAGAGCGCGGGATCGGCGACTAAAGGAGACCGAGAGCGGAGAGAGCTAGGGATCGGCGATTGAAGGAGACCCAGAGCGGAGAGAGCGCGGGATCGGCGATTGAAGGAGACCGAGAGCGGAGAGAGCGCGGGATCGGCGATTGAAGGAGACCGAGAGCGGAGAGCGCGCGGGATCGGCGACTGAAGGAGACCGAGAGCGGAGAGAGCGCGGGATCGGCGACTAAAGGAGACCGAGAGCGGAGAGAGCGCGGGATCGGCGACTGAAGGAGACCCAGAGCGGAGAGAGCGCGGGATCGGCGACTAAAGGAGACCGAGAGCGGAGAGAGCGCGGGATCGGCGACTGAAGGAGACCGATAGCGGAGAGAGCGCGGGTTCGGCGATTGAAGGAGACCGAGAGCGGAGAGAGCGCGGGATCGGCGACTGAAGGAGACCCAGAGCGGAGAGAGCGCGGGATCGGCGACTGAAGGAGACCCAGAGCGGAGAGAGCGCGGGATCGGCGATTGAAGGAGACCCAGAGCGGAGAGAGCGCGGGATCGGCGATTGAAGGAGACCCAGAGCGGAGAGAGCGCGGGATCGGCGATTGAAGGAGACCCAGAGCGGAGAGAGCGCGGGATCGGCGATTGAAGGAGACCGAGAGCGGAGAGCGCGCGGGATCGGCGATTGAAGGAGACCGAGAGCGGAGAGCGCGCGGGATCGGCGATTGAAGGAGACCGACAGCGGAGAGCGCGCGGGATCGGCGATTGAAGGAGACCGAGAGCGGAGAGCGCGCGGGATCGGCGATTGAAGGAGACCGAGAGCGGAGAGAGCGCGGGATCGGCGATTGAAGGAGACCGAGAGCGGAGAGAGCGCGGGATCGGCGATTGAAGGAGACCCAGAGCGGAGAGCGCGCGGGATCGGCGATTGAAGGAGACCGAGAGCGGAGAGCGCGCGGGATCGGCGATTGAAGGAGACCGAGAGCGGAGAGCGCGCGGGATCGGCGATTGAAGGAGACCGAGAGCGGAGAGCGCGCGGGATCGGCGATTGAAGGAAACCGAGAGCGGAGAGCGCGCGGGCTCGGCGATTGAAGGAGACCGAGAGCGGAGAGAGCGCGGGATCGGCGATTGAAGGAAACCGAGAGCGGAGAGAGCGCGGGATCGGCGATTGAAGGAAACCGAGAGCGGAGAGAGCGCGGGATCGGCGACTGAAGGAGACCGAGAGCGCGGGATCGGCGATTGAAGGAGACCGAGAGCGGAGAGAGCGCGGGATCGGCGATTGAAGGAGACCGAGAGCGGAGAGAGCGCGGGATCGGCGATTGAAGGAGACCGAGAGCGGAGAGAGCGCGGGATCGGCGATTGAAGGAGACCGAGAGCGGAGAGAGTGCGGGATCGGCGATTGAAGGAGACCGAGAGCGGAGAGCGCGCGGGATCGGCGACTAAAGGAGACCGAGAGCGGAGAGAGCGCGGGATCGGCGACTGAAGGAGACCCAGAGCGGAGAGAGCGCGGGATCGGCGACTAAAGGACACCGATAGCGGAGAGAGCGCGGGTTCGGCGATTGAAGGAGACCGAGAGCGGAGAGAGCGCGGGATCGGCGATTGAAGGAGACCGAGAGCGGAGAGAGCGCGGGATCGGCGATTGAAGGAGACCCAGAGCGGAGAGAGCGCGGGATCGGCGATTGAAGGAGACCGAGAGCGGACAGAGCGCGGGATCGGCGATTGAAGGAGACCGAGAGCGGAGAGAGCGCGGGATCGGCGATTGAAGGAGACCGAGAGCGGAGAGAGCGCGGGATCGGCGATTGAAGGAGACCGAGAGCGGAGAGAGCGCGGGATCGGCGATTGAAGGAGACCCAGAGCGGAGAGAGCGCGGGATCGGCGATTGAAGGAGACCGAGAGCGGAGAGAGCGCGGGATCGGCGACTAAAGGAGACCCAGAGCGGAGAGAGCGCGGGATCGGCGATTGAAGGAGACCGAGAGCGGAGAGAGTGCGGGATCGGCGATTGAAGGAGACCGAGAGCGGAGAGCGCGCGGGATCGGCGACTGAAGGAGACCGAGAGCGGAGAGAGCGCGGGATCGGCGACTAAAGGAGACCGAGAGCGGAGAGAGCTTGGGATCGGCGACTGAAGGAGACCCAGAGCGGAGAGAGCGCGGGATCGGCGACTAAAGGAGACCGAGAGCGGAGAGAGCGCGGGATCGGCGACTGAAGGAGACCGATAGCGGAGAGAGCGCGGGATCGGCGATTGAAGGAGACCGAGAGCGGAGAGAGCGCGGGATCGGCGATTGAAGGAGACCCAGAGCGGAGAGAGCGCGGGATCGGCGATTGAAGGAGACCCAGAGCGGAGAGAGCGCGGGATCGGCGATTGAAGGAGACCCAGAGCGGAGAGAGCGCGGGATCGGCGACTGAAGGAGACCCAGAGCGGAGAGAGCGCGGGATCGGCGATTGAAGGAGACCCAGAGCGGAGAGAGCGCGGGATCGGCGATTGAAGGAGACCCAGAGCGGAGAGAGCGCGGGATCGGCGATTGAAGGAGACCCAGAGCGGAGAGAGCGCGGGATCGGCGATTGAAGGAGACCGAGAGCGGAGAGCGCGCGGGATCGGCGACTGAAGGAGACCGAGAGCGGAGAGAGTGCGGGATCGGCGATTGAAGGAGACCCAGAGCGGAGAGAGCTAGGGATCGGCGATTGAAGGAGACCGAGAGCGGAGAGAGCGCGGGATCGGCGATTGAAGGAGACCGAGAGCGGAGAGAGCGCGGGATCGGCGATTGAAGGAGACCGAGAGCGGAGAGAGCGCGGGATCGGCGATTGAAGGAGACCGAGAGCGGAGAGAGCGCGGGATCGGCGATTGAAGGAGACCGAGAGCGGAGAGAGCGCGGGATCGGCGATTGAAGGAGACCGAGAGCGGAGAGAGCGCGGGATCGGCGATTGAAGGAGACCGAGAGCGGAGAGAGCGTGGGATCGGCGATTGAAGGAGACCCAGAGCGGAGAGAGCGCGGGATCGGCGATTGAAGGAGACCGAGAGCGGAGAGAGCGCGGGATCGGCGATTGAAGGAGACCGAGAGCGGAGAGAGCGCGGGATCGGCGATTGAAGGAGACCCAGAGCGGAGAGAGCGCGGGATCGGCGATTGAAGGAGACCGAGAGCGGAGAGAGCGCGGGATCGGCGACTAAAGGAGACCGAGAGCGGAGAGAGTGCGGGATCGGCGATTGAAGGAGACCCAGAGCGGAGAGAGCGCGGGATCAGCGATTGAAGGAGACCCAGAGCGGAGAGAGCGCGGGATCGGCGATTGAAGGAGACCGAGAGCGGAGAGAGTGCGGGATCGGCGATTGAAGGAGACCGAGAGCGGAGAGAGCGCGGGATCGGCGATTGAAGGAGACCGAGAGCGGAGAGAGTGCGGGATCGGCGATTGAAGGAGACCGAGAGCGGAGAGAGCGCGGGATCGGCGATTGAAGGAGACCGAGAGCGGAGAGAGTGCGGGATCGGCGATTGAAGGAGACCGAGAGCGGAGAGCGCGCGGGATCGGCGACTGAAGGAGACCGAGAGCGGAGAGAGCGCGGGATCGGCGACTAAAGGAGACCGAGAGCGGAGAGAGTGCGGGATCGGCGACTGAAGGAGACCCAGAGCGGAGAGAGCGCGGGATCGGCGACTAAAGGAGACCGAGAGCGGAGAGAGCGCGGGATCGGCGACTGAAGGAGACCGATAGCGGAGAGAGCGCGGGTTCGGCGATTGAAGGAGACCGAGAGCGGAGAGAGCGCGGGATCGGCGACTGAAGGAGACCCAGAGCGGAGAGAGCGCGGGATCGGCGACTGAAGGAGACCCAGAGCGGAGAGAGCGCGGGATCGGCGACTGAAGGAGACCCAGAGCGGAGAGAGCGCGGGATCGGCGATTGAAGGAGACCCAGAGCGGAGAGAGCGCGGGATCGGCGATTGAAGGAGACCCAGAGCGGAGAGAGCGCGGGATCGGCGATTGAAGGAGACCCAGAGCGGAGAGAGCGCGGGATCGGCGATTGAAGGAGACCGAGAGCGGAGAGCGCGCGGGATCGGCGATTGAAGGAGACCGAGAGCGGAGAGCGCGCGGGATCGGCGATTGAAGGAGACCGACAGCGGAGAGCGCGCGGGATCGGCGATTGAAGGAGACCGAGAGCGGAGAGCGCGCGGGATCGGCGATTGAAGGAGACCGAGAGCGGACAGAGCGCGGGATCGGCGATTGAAGGAGACCCAGAGCGGAGCGAGCGCGGGATCGGCGATTGAAGGAGACCCAGAGCGGAGAGCGCGCGGGATCGGCGATTGAAGGAGACCGAGAGCGGAGAGCGCGCGGGATCGGCGATTGAAGGAGACCGAGAGCGGAGAGAGCGCGGGATCGGCGATTGAATGAGACCGAGAGCGGAGAGAGCGCCGGATCGGCGATTGAAGGAGACCGAGAGCGGAGAGAGCGCCGGATCGGCGATTGAAGGAGACCGAGAGCGGAGAGAGCGCGGGATCGGCGATTGAAGGAGACCGAGAGCGGAGAGCGCGCGGGATCGGCGATTGAAGGAGACCGAGAGCGGAGAGCGCGCGGGATCGGCGATTGAAGGAGACCGAGAGCGGAGAGCGCGCGGGATCGGCGATTGAAGGAGACCGACAGCGGAGAGCGCGCGGGATCGGCGATTGAAGGAGACCGAGAGCGGAGAGAGCGCGGGATCGGCGATTGAATGAGACCGAGAGCGGAGAGAGCGCCGGATCGGCGATTGAAGGAGACCGAGAGCGGAGAGAGCGCGGGATCGGCGATTGAAGGAGACCGAGAGCGGAGAGAGCGCGGGATCGGCGATTGAAGGAGACCGAGAGCGGAGAGCGCGCGGGATCGGCGATTGAAGGAGACCGAGAGCGGAGAGCGCGCGGGATCGGCGATTGAAGGAGACCGAGAGCGGAGAGCGCGCGGGATCGGCGATTGAAGGAGACCGACAGCGGAGAGCGCGCGGGATCGGCGATTGAAGGAGACCGAGAGCGGAGAGCGCGCGGGATCGGCGATTGAAGGAGACCGAGAGCGGAGAGAGCGCGGGATCGGCGATTGAAGGAGACCGAGAGCGGAGAGAGCGCGGGATCGGCGATTGAAGGAGACCGAGAGCGGAGAGAGCGCGGGATCGGCGATTGAAGGAGACCCAGAGCGGAGAGCGCGCGGGATCGGCGATTGAAGGAGACCGAGAGCGGAGAGCGCGCGGGATCGGCGATTGAAGGAGACCGAGAGCGGAGAGCGCGCGGGATCGGCGATTGAAGGAAACCGAGAGCGGAGAGCGCGCGGGATCGGCGATTGAAGGAAACCGAGAGCGGGCGGGATCGGCGATTGAAGGAGACCGAGAGCGGAGAGAGCGCGGGATCGGCGATTGAAGGAAACCGAGAGCGGAGAGAGCGCGGGATCGGCGATTGAAGGAGACCGAGAGCGGAGAGAGCGCGGGATCGGCGATTGAATGAGACCGAGAGCGGAGAGAGCGCGGGATCGGCGATTGAATGAGACCGAGAGCGGAGAGAGCGCCGGATCGGCGACTGAAGGAGACCGAGAGCGCGGGATCGGCGACTGAAGGAGACCGAGAGCGGAGAGAGCGCGGGATCGGCGATTGAAGGAGACCGAGAGCGGAGAGAGCGCGGGATCGGCGATTGAAGGAGACCGAGAGCGGAGAGAGCGCGGGATCGGCGATTGAAGGAGACCGAGAGCGGAGAGAGTGCGGGATCGGCGATTGAAGGAGACCGAGAGCGGAGAGCGCGCGGGATCGGCGACTAAAGGAGACCGAGAGCGGAGAGAGCGCGGGATCGGCGAATGAAGGAGACCCAGAGCGGAGAGAGCGCGGGATCGGCGACTAAAGGAGACCGATAGCGGAGAGAGCGCGGGTTCGGCGATTGAAGGAGACCGAGAGCGGAGAGAGCGCGGGATCGGCGATTGAAGGAGACCCAGAGCGGAGAGAGCGCGGGATCGGCGATTGAAGGAGACCCAGAGCGGAGAGAGCGCGGGATCGGCGATTGAAGGAGACCGAGAGCGGAGAGAGCGCGGGATCGGCGATTGAAGGAGACCGAGAGCGGAGAGAGTGCGGGATCGGCGATTGAAGGAGACCGAGAGCGGAGAGAGCGCGGGATCGGCGACTAAAGGAGACCGAGAGCGGAGAGAGCGCGGGATCGGCGACTAAAGGAGACCGATAGCGGAGAGAGCGCGGGTTCGGCGATTGAAGGAGACCGAGAGCGGAGAGAGCGCGGGATCGGCGATTGAAGGAGACCCAGAGCGGAGAGAGCGCGGGATCGGCGATTGAAGGAGACCCAGAGCGGAGAGAGCGCGGGTTCGGCGATTGAAGGAGACCGAGAGCGGAGAGAGCGCGGGATCGGCGACTGAAGGAGACCCAGAGCGGAGAGAGCGCGGGATCGGCGATTGAAGGAGACCGAGAGCGGAGAGAGCGCGGGATCGGCGATTGAAGGAGACCCAGAGCGGAGAGAGCGCGGGATCGGCGATTGAAGGAGACCCAGAGCGGAGAGAGCGCGGGATCGACGATTGAAGGAGACCGAGAGCGGAGAGAGCGCGGGATCGGCGATTGAAGGAGACCCAGAGCGGAGAGAGCGCGGGATCGTCGATTGAAGGAGACAGAGAGCGGAGAGAGCGCGGGATCGGCGATTGAAGGAGACCCAGAGCGGAGAGAGCGCGGGATCGGCGATTGAAGGAGACCGAGAGCGGAGAGAGTGCGGGATCGGCGATTGAAGGAGACCCAGAGCGGAGAGAGCGCGGGATCGGCGATTGAAGGAGACCGAGAGCGGAGAGCGCGCGGGATCGGCGACTAAAGGAGACCGAGAGCGGAGAGCGCGCGGGATCGGCGACTGAAGGAGACCGAGAGCGGAGAGAGCGCGGGATCGGCGACTAAAGGAGACCGAGAGCGGAGAGAGCGCGGGATCGGCGACTGAAGGAGACCGAGAGCGGAGAGAGCGCGGGATCGGCGATTGAAGGAGACCGAGAGCGGAGAGAGCGCGGGATCGGCGATTGAAGGAGACCGAGAGCGGAGAGAGCGCGGGATCGGCGATTGAAGGAGACCGAGAGCGGAGAGAGCGCGGGATCGGCGATTGAAGGAGACCGAGAGCGGAGAGAGCGCGGGATCGGCGATTGAAGGAGACCGAGAGCGGAGAGAGCGCGGGATCGGCGATTGAAGGAGACCGAGAGCGGAGAGAGCGCGGGATCGGCGATTGAAGGAGACCGAGAGCGGAGAGCGCGGGATCGGCGATTGAAGGAGACCGAGAGCGGAGAGAGTGCGGGATCGGCGATTGAAGGAGACCGAGAGCGGAGAGAGCGCGGGATCGGCGATTGAAGGAGACCGAGAGCGGAGAGAGCGCGGGATCGGCGATTGAAGGAGACAGACAGCGGAGAGAGCGCGGGATCGGCGATTGAAGGAGACCGAGAGCGGAGAGAAATGAAAAAACACCTGAAGTGACGACAGCATAAGGGAAGGAGCTGATTGGCGAGTCGTTGGTGAATGTTTTTTTTTAAAAAGTCTTTATAAGTTTATTTCTGTCAAGTTTAGTTAATAAATAAATCAAGGCTTGGCAGGGCAGCTCAGACCCGTTGAATGCACGGCCTGTGCCATGTGGGAACTCCAGGATGTTTCCTGTGTCCTGGACAACCACAGGTGCAGGAAGTGTCGTCAGCTGGAGGAGCTCCAGCTCCGGATTTTGGACCTCGAGCAGCGGCTGGCGTCACTGCAGTGCATCCGTGAGGCTGAGAGTTTTGTGGAGAGCACGTTTCAGGAGGTGGTCACCCCACAGTTTAAGAGAGTGCAGGCAGAGAGGGACTGAGTGACTGTCAGACAGACAAGGAGGACCAGGTAGGTAGTGTGGGAGTCCTCCGAGTGCATCTCACTCTCGAATCGGTATTCAATTCCGAATACTGGTGAGGGAAAGGGTTCCTCTGGGAAGTGCAGCCAGAGTCAAGACCACAGCACCATGGGTGACTCAGCTGTACGGGTGGTGGGGGCGGGGGGAGGGGGAGGGGGAGGGGGGAGGAGAAAGGTCAGTAGAGTGATAGTGATGCGGATTCTACAATTAGGGGAAGAGAGGAGTTTCTGCGGCCGCAGACGTGATTCCAGGATGGTCTGTTGCCTCCCTGGTGCTCGGGTCAAGAATGTCACTGAACGACTGCAGAACATTCTGGAGGGGGAGGGTGAACAGCCAGAGGTCGTGGTCCATATCAGTACCAACGACATAGGCAGAAAGAGGGACGAGGTTCTGCAGGCAGATTTTAAGGAGTTAGGAAAGAGATTAACAAGATGGACCTCAAGGGTAGTAATCTCCGGATTACTATCATAATTCAGTTAGATTTGGCATTGTTATGGAAAAGGACAGATAGACCAGGAGTGAAAGTCCAAAATTGGGAAGGGCCAATTTTACTAAGCTGAGAAGTGATTTAGCAAAAGTGGACTGGAAACAGCTACTTGAAGGTAAATCGAAGGAGTGGGAGGCATTCAAGGGGGAGATTCAAGGGGTAGAGAGTAAACATGTTCCCATAAACAAAAAAGGGTGGGACTGTAAAATCTAGAGCCCCCTGGATGACAAGGAGCGTAGAGGGTAAGATCAGGCAAAAAAAGGAAGCTTATGTCAGATACCAAGAGCTCAATACTCAATAGAAAGCCTAGAGGAGTATAGAACGTGCAGGGGTGAAATTAAAAAGGAAATTAGGAAAGCAAAGAGAGGGCATGAAAAAATACTGGCAGGTAAAATTGAGGAAAACCCAAAAATGTTTTATAAATACATAAAGAGCAAGAGGATAACTAAGGAAAGAGTGGGGCCGATGAGAGACCAAAAAGGTAAACTATGTGTGGAGGCGGAAGATGTGGGAATGGTTCTTAATGAATATTTTGTGCCTGTCTTCACAAAAGAGGGGGACAATGCAGAGATTGTAGTTAAGGAGGAGGAGTGTGAAATATTGTATGGGATAAACATCGTGAGAGAGGAAGTATTAAGGGGTTTAGCATCTTTGAAAGTAGATAAATCGCCAGGCCCGGATGAAATGTATCCCAGGCTGCTACGAGAAGCAAGGGAGGAAATAGCGGAGGCTCTGACCATCATTTTCTGATCCTCCCCGGATACAGGCGTGGTGCCGGAGGATTGGAGGACTGCTAACGTTGTACTGTTATTTAAAAAGGGAGAAAGAGATAGACCGAGTAATTACAGGCCAGTCAGTCTAACCTCGGTGGTGGGCAAATTATTGGAATCGATTCTGAGGGACAGCATAAATCGTCATTTAGAAAGGCACGGGTTAATCAAGGACAGAGGGCATGGATTTGTTAAGGGAAGGTCGTGTCTGACTAACTTGATTTAATTTTTTTGAGGAGGTAGCAAGGAGGGTCGATGAGGGTAACACGTTTGATGTAAACTACACGGATTTTAGCAAGGTTTTTGACAAGGTCCCACATGGCAGACTGGTCAAAAAAGTAAAAGCCCATGGGAAAGTGGCAAGTTGGATCCAAAATTGGCTGAGTGGCAGGAAGCAAAGGGTAATGGTCGACAGGTGTTTTTGCGACCGGAAGGCTGTTTCCAGTGGGGTTCCGCAGGGCTCGGTACTGGGACCCTTGCTTTTTGTAGTACATATTAATGATTTGGACGTGAATATGGGGGGGCTTGATCCAGAAGTTTGCAGATGATACAAATATTGGCCGTGTGGTTGATAGTGAGGAGGAAAGCTGTAGACTGCAGGAAGATATCAATGGACTGGTCAGGTGGGCAGAAAAGTAGCAAATGGAATTCAATCCAGAGAAGTGTGTGGTTATGCATTTGGGGAGGGCAAACAAGGCAAGGGAGTACACAATAAATGGGAGGATACTGAGAGGTGTAGAGGAACAGAGGGATCTTGGAGAGCATGTCCACAGATCCCTGAAGGTAGCAGGACAGGTAGATAAGGTGGTTAAAAAGGCAAAAGGGATACTTTCCTTTATTAGCCGAGGCATAGAATATAAAAGCAGGGAGGTTATGCTAGAACTGTATAAAACATTAGTTAGGCCGCAGCGAGAGTACTGTGTACAGTTCTGGTCACCACATTACAGGAAAGATGTGATTGCACTAGAGAGGGTGCAGAGGAGATTTACGAGGGTGTTGTCAGGACTGGAGAATTTTAGCTATGAGGAAAGATTGGATCGGCTGGGGTTGTTTTCTTTGGAACAAAGGAGGCTGAAGGGAGATTTAATTGAGGGGTATAAAATTATGACAGAACTAGATAGAGTGGATAGGGAGGACCTATTTCCCTTAGCAGAGAGGTCAGTGACCAGGGGGCATAGATTTAAAGTGATTGGTAGAAGGATTAGAGGGGAGCTGAGGAAAATTTTTTCACCCAGAGGGTGGTGGGTGTCTGGAACTCACTGCCTGAGAGGGTGGGAGAGACAGAAACCCTCAGCTCATTTACAAAGTACCTGGATGTGCACCTAAAGTGCCGTAACCTACAGGGCTACGGAACAAGTGCTGGAAAGTGGGAGTAAGCTGGATGGCTCTTTTTCGGCCGGCACGGACACAATGGGCCGAATGGCTTCCTTCTGTGCCGTAACTCTCTCAGTGCCACAAGCTAGCAAGTATAGAAATAGGAGGATAGAGCAGATGAATGCGTAGCTGGAGAGATGGTGCAGGAGGGAGGGCTTTAGATTCCTGCGCCTTTGGGACCAGTTCTGGGGGAGGGGGGACCTGTACAGGCCGCATGGGTTGCACTTCAACAGAGCTGGGACCAACGTCCTCGCGGGGAGGTTCGCTGGTGCGGGGGGTTTAAACTAAGTTGACAGGGGGGTGGGCACCAGGGTGTAGCAATGGAAAGGAGAAACATGGGGCACAAAGGATTGGGAGAGAAAGATGGCACTCGAGCAAGAAATAGTCCAGTATTAATAGGCGTTTGATAAAGTGCCGCATGGTAGGCTTATCATCAAGACTGTGGCCCATGGAATAAAGGGGGCAGTAGCAACATGGATACAGAATTGGCTAAGTGACAGGAAACAGAGAGTAGTGGTGAACGGTTGTTTTTCGGACTGGAGGGAGGTGTACAGTGGTGTTCCCCAGGGGTCGGTGCTGGGACCACTGCTTTTCTTGATATGTTAATGACTTGGACTCGGGTGTACAGGGCACAATTTCCAAATTTGCAGATCACACAAAACTTGGAAGGGTAGTGAACAGTGAGGAGGATAGTGATAGACTGCAAGAGGCTGGTGGAATGGGCGGACACGTGGCAGATGAAATTTAACGCAGAAAAATGTGAAGTGAAAAATTTCTGTAGAATGAGGAGAGGCAATATAAACTAGAGGGCACAATTCTAAAAGGGGTACAGAAACAGAGAGATCTGGGGGTATATATACACAATTCACTGAAGGTGGCAGGGCAAGTTGAGAAAGTGGTTAAAAAAGCATACGGGATCCTGGGCTTTATAAATCGTCGAGCAGAAGTTGATAGCCAAGTTCCGCACCCATGAGGACGGCCTCAACCGGGATCTTGGGTTCATGTCACGCTACACGTAACCCCACCAGCAAAAAGGGAAAAAAAAAGTTATGTTTTTAATATTCTCTCTCTCTCTGCCATTTGGGTTTCTTTCTGTCTGTCTGTGTAATTGACACAATGTATATCCAGTGTGCTGGGACGTGCTGTTCTCCGTGACTGGCCTGTTTGAACAACAACGACACCTTTTGATTGGTGCAATGCTGTCCCAGCCTAGTACAAGATATGCAATTTGAGAACCTTTTCACTCATTCACCTGACGAAGGGGATAATCTCCGAAAGCTTGTGATTTTAAAATAAATTTGTTGGACTATAATCTGGTGTTGTAAGATTCCTTACATTTATAAATAGAGGCATAGAGTACGAAAATATGGAAGTCATGATGAACCTTTATAAAACACTGGTTCGGCCACAACTGGAGTGGGACTGATTAGGGACCAAAAAGGAGATTTATTCATGGAGGCAGAGGGCATGCTGAGGTACTAAATGAGTACTTTGTATCTGTCTTTACCAAGGAAGAAGATGCTGCCAGAGTCTCAGCAAAGGAAGATGTAGTTGAGATACTGGATGGGCTAAAAATTGATAAAGAGGAGGTACTGGAAAGGCCAGCTATACTTAAAGTAGATAAGTCACCCAGTCCCGATTGGATGCATCTTAGGTTGCTGAGGGAAGTAAGGGTGGAAATTGCGGAGGTACTGGCCACAATCTTCCAAACATCCTTAGATAAGGTGGAGGATCGATATCCTCCTTAGATATAAGGAGGATAGTGATCGACTTCAAGAGGATATAGACACTCTGGTGGAATGGGTGGACACGTGGCAGATGAAGTTTAATGCAGAAAAATGCAAGGTGATGCATTTCGGTAGGAAAAATGAGGAGAGGCAACATAAACTAGAGAGCACAATTCTAAAGGGGTGGAGGAACAGAGAGATCTGGGGGTATATGTGCACAAATCATTGAAGGTGGCAGGACAGATTGAGAAAGTGGTTAAAAAAGGATACGGGGTCTTGGGCTTTATAAATAGAGGCAGAGAGTACAAAAGCAAAGAAGTCATGATGAACCTTTATAAAACACTGGTTCGGCCACAACTGGAGTATTGTGTCCAGTTCTGGGCACGGCAATTTAGGAAAGATGTGAAGGCCTTGGAGAGGATACAGAAAAGATTTACTAGAATGATTTCAGGGATGGGGGACTTAAATTACGTGGATAGACTGGAGAAGCTGGGGTTGTTCTCTTTGGAACAGAGAAGGTTGAGAGGAGATTTGATAGAGGTATTCAAAATCACAAAGGGTCCAGACAGAGTGGATAGAGAGAAACTGTTCCCATTGGCGGAAGGGTCAAGAACCAGAAGACATAGATTTAAGGTGATTGGCAAAAGAACCAAAGGTGAAATGAGGAAAAACATTTTTACACAGTGAGTGGTTAGGATCTGGAATGCACTGCCTGAGGGGGTGGTGGAAGCAGATTCAATCATGGCCTTCAAAAGGGAACTGGATAAGTACTTGAAACGAAAAAAATGTCAGTTTAACCTCGGTGGTGGAGAATCTTTTAGAAAGGATAATCTGGGACAGAATTAAGTCACTTGGACAAGTGTGGATTTATTAGGGAAAGCCAGCACAGATTTGTTAAAGGCAAATCGTGTTTAACTTACTTGATAGAGTTTTTTGATAAGGTAACAGAGAGGGTAGATGAGGGCAATGCGGTTGATGTGGTGTGTATGGACTTTCAAAAGGCGTTTGATGATGTGCCGCATGGTAGGCTTGTCATCAAGATTGAAGCTCGTGGAATAAAGGGGGCAGTAGCAACATGGACACAAAATAGGCCAAGTAACAGGAAACAGAGAGTAGTGGTGAACGTTCGTTTTTCAGACTGGAGGGAGGTGTACAGTGGTGTTCCCCAGGGGTCAGTGCTGGGACCACTGCTTTTCTTGATATATATTAATGACTTGGACTTGGGTGTACAGGGCACAATTTCCAAATTGGCAGATGACAAAACTTGGAAGTGTAGTGCACAGTGAGGAGGATAGTGATAGACTTCAAGAGGATACAGACAGGCTGGTGGCATGGGTGGACACGTGGCAGATGAAATTTAATGCAGAAAAATGCGAGGTGATACAATTCGGTCGGAAGAATGAGGAGAGGCAATATAAACTAGAGGGCACAATTCTAAAAGGGGTACAGGAACAGAGAGATCTGGGGGTATATGTTCACAAATCATTGAAGATTAAAAACAGATAGCAAGAGTTTCTATAGTTATATAAAAAGAAAAAGGGTGGCTAAGGCAAACATAGGTCCCTTAGAGGATGAGACCGGGAAATTAATGGTGGGAAACATGGAGATGGCAAAAATGCTGAACAAATATTTTGTTTCAGTCTTTACAGTAGAGGACACTAAGAATATCCCAACACTGGACAAACAGGGGGCTCTGGGGGGGGAGGTGCTAAATACGATTAAAATCACTCAAGAGATGGTACTCAGTAAAATAATGGGACTCAAGGCGGATAAATCCCCTGGACCTGATGGCTTCCATCCTAGGGTCTTGAGGGAAGTGGCAGTAGGGATTGTGGATGCTTTGGTGATAGTTTTCCAAAATTCCCTGGACTCAGGAGAGGTCCCGGCAGATTGGAAAACTGCTAATGTAACAGCCTGATTTAAAAAGGGTAGTAGGCAGAAGGCTGGAAATTATAGGCCAGTTAGCTTAACATCTGTGGTGGGTAAAATTTTGGAGTCTATTATTAAGGAGACAGTAACGGAACATTTAGATAAGCATAATTTAATAGGACAAAGTCAGCATGGCTTTATGAAGGGGAAGTCATGTCTGACAAATTTGCTTGAGTTCTTCGAGGATATAACGTATAGGGTGGATAAAGGGGAACCAGTGGACGTAGTGTATTTAGACTTCCAGAAGGCATTCGACAAGGTGCCACATAAAAGATTATTACTTAAGATAAAAAATCACGGGATTGGGGGTAATATTCTGGCATGGGTGGAGGATTGGTTATCGAACAGGAAGCAGAGAGTTGGGATAAATGGTTCATTTTCGGACTGGCAACCAGTAACCAGTGGTGTTCCACAGGGGTCGGTGCTGGGTCCCCAACTCTTTACAATCTATATTAACGATTTGGAGGAGGGGACCGAGTGCAACATATCAAAATTTGCAGATGATACAAAGATGGGAGGGAAAGTAGAGAGTGAGGAGGACATAAAAAACCTGCAAGGGGATATAGACAGGCTGGGTGAGTGGGCGGAGATTTGGCAGATGCAATATAATATTGGAAAATGTGAGGTTATGCACTTTGGCAGGAAAAATCAGAGAGCAAGTTATTTTCTTAATGGCGAGAGACTGGAAAGTACTGCAGTACAAAGGGATCTGGGGGTCCTAGTGCAAGAAAATCAAAAAGTTGGTATGCAGGTGCAGCAGGTGATCAAGAAAGCCAACGGAATGTTGGCTTTTATTGCTAGGGGGATAGAATATAAAAACAAGGAGGTATTGCTGCAGTTATATAAGGTATTGGTGAGACCGCACCTGGAATACTGCATACAGTTTTGGTCTCCATACTTAAGAAAAGACACACTTGCTCTCGAGGCAGTACAAAGAAGGTTCACTCGGTTAATCCCGGGGATGAGGGGGCGGACATATGAGGAGAGGTTGAGTAGATTGGGACTCTACTCATTGGAGTTCAGAAGAATGAGAGGCGATCTTATTGAAACATATAAGATTGTGAAGGGTCTTGATCGGGTGGATGCAGTAAGGATGTTCCCAAAGATGGGTGAAACTAGAACTAGGGGGCATAATCTTAGAATAAGGGGCTGCTCTTTCAAAACTGAGATGAGGAGAAACTTCTTCACTCAGAGGGTGGTGGGTCTGTGGAATTTGCTGCCCCAGGAAGCTGTGGAAGCTACATCATTAAATAAATTTAAAACAGAAATAGACAGTTTCCTAGAAGTAAAGGGAATTAGGGGTTATGGGGAGCGGGCAGGAAATTGGACATGAAGCTGAGTTCGGATCGGTCAATGCCCTGTGGGTGGCGGAGAGGGCCCAGGGGCTATGTGGCCGGGTCCTGCTCCGACTTCTTGTGTTCTTTAGATTTGTGGTTGGGATCAGATCAGCCATGATCTTATTGAATGGCGGAGCAGGCTCGAGGGGCCGATTGGCCTACTCCTGCTCCAATTTCTTATGTTCTTCTGGCAGGGCAGGCTGAGAAAGCCGTTAAAAAAGCGTACGGGATCTGGGCTTTATAAATTGAGGCATAGAGTACAAAAGCAAGGAAGTCATGATGAACCTTTATAAAACATTGGTTCTGTGTCCAGTTCTGGGCACTGCACTTTAGGAAAGATGTGAAGGCCTTAGAGAGGGTGCAGAAGAGATTTACTAGAATGATCCCAGGGATGAGGGACTTCAGTTACGTGGATAGACTGGAGAAGCTGGGGTTGTTTTCCTTAGAGCAGAGAAGGTTGAGAGGAGATTTGATCGAGGTATTCAAAATCATGAAGGGTCTAGACAGAGTAGATAGAGAGAAACTGTTCCTGTTGGCGGAAAGGTGAAGAACCAGAGGACGTAGATTGCAAAAGAACCAAAGATAACTTGAGGAAAAACTTTTTTACACAGCGAGTGGTTAGGATCTGGAATGCACTGCCCGAGGGGGTGGTGGAGGCAGATTCAATCATGGCCTTCAAAAGGGAACTGGATAAGTACTTGAAAGGAAAAAATATGCAGGGCTACGGGGATAGGGCGGGGGAGTGGGACGAGCTGGATTCCCCTTGCATGGAGCCAGCACGGACTCGATGGGCCGAATGGCCTCCTTCTGTGCTGTAATCTTCCTATGATTCTAACAACTAACAAAACGAGCTGCTGCCCTCTTGGGTGTGGGCTCTGGGCAGCTGCCCCCTCACCACTGAGCCCGTATGAACGATGCCAGTCCAACATATCACGGGTGAATATTTGTAATGTTTTTTCTGAACCTCCATTGGCACCAGTTGGTGTGGAGCACAACAAGCACCATTCCAGACAGACCCTTCGACTGAGTGTAATCTGCACTCCCAGCACTTGATACCGTGAGGGTGGAGAGAGCACCTAACCGGGGGGGGGGGGGGGGGGGGAGGGAGGTGTGATCCATATCTAACCGTACTGGGAGGCCGCGGTCACTTTTCCTCACCTGTCAGCCCCCACCACGTTGGGCATCGACTGGA
>NW_027138466.1:0-46715 GCF_035084215.1 Heptranchias perlo
TTCTCCCAGTTGTATATTTTTAAATTGTGCCAATGTCTTTTGCTGAGAGCTTGGCGGTCCCAAATATCCCTGATTTTCCCGAATTCCTCAAAGCTGTGAAGGCGTGTCCTGAACATGAAGCGTTTGCACAGGAAAGGTAGGAAGAACTCCCTGTGTGCGTGGTTCTGAAAGTTGGGTGCAACTGGATTTTAAGCCGGGTTCTGCTTCAGACTTCATGTACAGTGGACCTCACCATTTACAGTGCTGTCTACAGACCAAAGGTCCACATATAGTTGTTCCTAATTTATCACATTTATAAATGGGTAAAGATTTTTTGTACCAAAATATCCCTAAGCTATATAAATCTCTGTGCGCTATCAATCACAGTGTTAATCAGTGGAACCCCATACGGCTAAAAATATATTCATCAATCTCACTGGAAAAAATTAATGCATCCAGCTCGCCATTTGAGTTAGATACCACCCGAGGAATCCTAAGCACCATGAGCCATGTAGCGCCATGCTACACAGCAGTGGGATCCTGACCCTTGCTCTCGACAAGATGCCTACTTGAACTGGACTGTGCAGGGAGGATCAGAAGGAGAGTCCTTCAGGGCTGTCGGGTCCAGAGCAGCAGTGCCGCCTTCCGAACAAGTAACATGTCAGGGATGGGTGTCTAAAATCCAAGAAGTGAAAGCACAGCGTCCGCAAATGTACTCTTGCAGATATTTTCTAATGTAAGGAATCTTACAACACCAGGTTATAGTCCAGATATTTTCTGGACTGCCTGTTTTCATAGATGGTGGTGCAAAGTGCCTCCTTTGTGGAAAGGCGAGATTTACTCTGTATCTAACCCTTGTGACTGAGCCAGAAGCATCAGCTGGGATTAGGCCCCTGGCTTGGTGGGGTTGGCTTTAGATCAGATTGAACAAAATGGAGCTCCTGATCCTCTGGAGGGATTTGGAGCAATTGGCCAAGTTTCCACTTTATATCTTACACCACTGATTGAAGTGACATTAGTGAAAGAGTCAAAACATGTTGAAGAAGGACTTGACACTTTATAGGGAGGAGGTGCCACAGAATTAGGAATGGCTGCTCAGATAAGGTAAGCTTTGAAACAGTTTGCAACCATTCCACATTCCAGCATTGGTCAGTGTCAGGCCACTATTGTCTGTTAACCACTCAAGCCAGCTGTGCAAATTGGAAATTTGGGCATGCCCTTCCCATTTGTTGGAAAATTACGGGCAGTGTGCACCTGAATTTGCGATATGCATTGCTAGCAGGCAAACCCACCCCCCTCCCCACACTGGCACCTCAGGCTTGTAATATTACCTCGTGTTACACTCGCTAGTTATGTATTAATGAGTTACAAAATAGTTATTCTATTACCCAGTTGAGGAACACCAGCAGCCCTACGAGACTGAACCACTTTTAGTTACTTTTAAAGAATCATGAACACATTACTATATTCAACCAACAGCAAAAAAGTATCTCATTGCTGTTTGTGGGATCGCGCTGTGCACAAGTTGGCTGATATGATTGCCTGCAAGACAACAGTGATTGCACTTCAAAATAATTGATTGTTTGTAAAGCTCTTTGAGATGTTCTGAGGATGTGAAAGGTGCTACATAAATGCAAATTCTTTTTTTTATAGAAGGAAGGAACTGAATGAATCACCAGGTCAATTGGCATTGAGCAAAAGGCAGCACCATTCGACAGCCAGCTGTATAATATTAGACACAAGACATGTGAACTGTGCTATTTCCCAGTCATCAACTGTGGAATATCACAAACATTAATCTTCCCACGTGGGCCCTGCCATGGAGAATGGTGTTGTCTGCAGTACCAGTAACAAGTCCCCCCTGAAAACCTAGCTGTGTGCAGTACAACTGATATCGGTAACTCATTTCAACTTCCTCCCAAATGCCACTATCCGTGAACAGACTAACCTGGAGCCATTGACCAACTGTTCTAAGACCCCCAAGAGGTTCTGGTTAACCAGATCTTCTTCGCCAGCACCCAACTGGCAGAACAAAAGCACCCACAAGGATGACCATGCACCCGCTGGGCGAATCAAGATCGTCAGATACCCTGATGAGACGCATCCCATGAACTACTCTCCAGGCCGGCCTCCCATCTTCCATCCTCTGTAAACTTGAGCTCATCCAAAACTCTGCTGCCCGTATCCTAACTCGCACCAAGTCCTGTTTTCCCATCACCCACTGTGCTCGCTGACATTGGATCCCGGTCCGGGAACGCCTCCATTTTAAATTCTCATCCTTGTTTTCAAATCGCTCCGTGGCCTCGCCCCCTCCCTATCTCTGTCACCTCCTCCAGCTGTACAACCCTCCGAGATCTCTGCGGTCCTCCAATTCTGGCCTCTTGCGCGTCCTCGATTTTAGTCGCTCCACCATTGGCGGCCGTGCCTTCAGCTGCCTCGGCCCTAAATTCTGAAATTCTCTCCCTAACCCCCTCTCTCTCTTTCTCCTCCTTTAAGACGCTCTTTAAGACCTACCCCTTTGACCAAGCTTTTGGTCACCTGTCCTAATACCTCCTTATGTGACTCGGTGTCAAATTTGGTTTGATAATCACTCCTGTGGAGTGTTTTACTGTGTTAATGGCGCTATATAAACGTGAGCTGTTGTTGTTGTTGGACAGACCAGAATCACTTCCCGTCACCTTTTTTTTTTGTCTGAGCCTATT
Organism: Heptranchias perlo; assembly: GCF_035084215.1. Taxonomy (NCBI): domain Eukaryota; kingdom Metazoa; phylum Chordata; class Chondrichthyes; order Hexanchiformes; family Hexanchidae; genus Heptranchias; species Heptranchias perlo. Next base: position 2,682 of record NW_027138466.1, read on the forward strand.
GCGAAGGCGGAGTTGCCTGATTATCTCCTCTCAATCTTCGGGTGTGCTTTGTTTTGCATTCTCAGCACGTAGCATCTGTGGCCAGCGGTCCTTTGATTTTCACCTTCAGAACTATCCGTTCTCACTCTCTCCGGTGAAATTACATGGAGGTGCCATGAGCATCCTTTCAGAATGTTTATCAGGGAGGGGACAGTAAAAGACAGCCAGCGCGTCAGCTAGAGGCTATATTTGGAAACACTGTCTGTGCACATTACAGCGGGGAGGATCGGATTGGCTGGAACTCAGCTCACGTTTCTGCCTGTCACTTTACCCTTCATGTTGAGGTGTGAGAGCAGGGCAACTCCTGATTTGGCCTGGTTCACAGGCCCTGGCTACCGCTCAATCTATTAATGACTCAGACTGGCTGACACGAGCTTACAGTCAAAAAAAAAACCCAGCCCCCTTGCTCGTTAGCAACCTCTGCTGTAGTTTGAAATGTCTGCTTTACAGTAACGGTGCGATAGCAGAAATATACGTTGTCATCTCAGACTGTTCAAAACTGCTCACTGTGCCCATTGCACCCTGTCCAATCCTGAATGCCATGCTTTTTTTGTCTTTTCTCTTAACTCCAGTCTATTCGGGCATCAGGCCAAATTCAATGTTAGTGGTTGCGTGTTCTGTTAATGTCAAGGTTGGCTTCACAGACGCTCGTATCAGTGACGTGAATTTGACCCCTGCCCTTTCGGCAGACACACGTAAGGCAAGGAACGGCAAGGGAATAACTTCTCTGAACCCCCCTCTCCTCCGAATGCAAGGGGAATTGTTATCTGCTGTGAACGGTAAATGCGGGACTCGGTTCACTCCAGTGATTGAAGCGAATGCAATGCTCTTGAAATAATGCCAGATCACATGGCCGAGAAACCTTATCAGGGGCATAACAAAGCACCTTGAAGAAAATCTCCCACTGGTAAAAAGAATTTAAAATTGCCCACACTGCTGGAACTGATGCTATTAATATAACCGGTTGTGGGAAGATATGAAATAATATCCCAGTCTGGAGGAACCAGGCTTTCACTTTTTCCTTCACCCCCACCCTGCATCCATATTTCTCTTCCCTCCTTTCCTGAAGGCACTGATTCCTGCTAAGGTTTGGTGCTACAGGGGCCTTTGGTACTTTGCCTGAGTGAGCCTCGACAGTGAATGACGGTGGGCTATTCAACTGCACAGGATGGGGGCAAGCAACGCAGCCAATCCTGACCATGTCCTTACTTGGCATCCACACACACAAGGAGGAATCGATGCATAATACTGAGGAGCGTGAACCCTTCCTTATCCCTAGGGGGTTGGGCCAATTGTAGCTCCCCAACTCCTGCTCCAGCTGAGATTGGCTAACACAGCTCAGACTGGGGAATGAATCCTGGGAGCTTCCAGTCTGTCGGGGTTAATGCTGCACTTTTTATCCGCGAGTACTGCGAGCATAGTGCACAACTCTCACCCGCTTTTAAATATTCAGCACCGGTCACTTTGAAAGTCGAGCAGCACGCAGGGTACGACACAAGCTTGAAGGGTGATTCCAGACGCAGCAAGTTCTTAGCAAAAGCTCGGAATTTCCCTCAGCGGAAGAGTAAGATCTGCGGTCAACTCTCTTCCCGGCTGCTTTTCTATGCGACCGTTCTCGGTTCAATATTTTGTGACACTGGCAGAAACTTGTCAGCAAGCCCTGTGCCCACATTGTTAGATGGGGAATGATGTGTGGTATTCGGAGGCATTGAAGACAGGGGATTCACAAGACTCTGATATCCAGTGATATCTTGATTTAAAAGGTGTGCAGTGGACTTGGTGAAGGACTGGTTGGGTGGTTGAGGGCGAAGTATCTAACTTAAACCCAACCACTTTACGATGTTGGCAACGCACAACACTCTTAGTTTTTCGGTTTGAGCAATTATGGAGTTCTCTCTCGAGTTCCCCCCAGTCCGTGTTGCTAAGGTATGTCTAATGGTCAAAGATAAGGAAAAAGCCTCTCACCTCCTCACTTGAATTCACCTCTTCCTCTTCCACGGTTATCCAGCTGCTCCGCGGATCAATGCGACGCTGAAACTCCGTGCCCCCCGAGGACAAACAAAGGGGGTTCTCCATATCTTCCAGATCAAAGTAGTGCAGCGACCGCAGCTGCACCCTGTCTTCCACTGGCTGCAGCAGCCTCTCCTCAGTCACCCTCAGTCTGCTTGATTCCAGCTTTCCAATGTGAGGCAAAATCTCCACAGGCCTCTGTTCAAGCACCTCAGCCCAAGCCTCCTTCTGTGATGTGATGAAACCAGGCTTCCAGGACTCCGCTATTGAGGTCGCTACAGAGGTCCCTTCAAACTCAGGCACCCTTGCTCTCTCCTCGTGGACTGTTTGGTATGACACAATGGAGCTGTAAGGTAATGCCTGAGACCTTTGGGGGGAAGAAAAAAACACATTGGTACAAAATTAGCCCCTTTCTGGAGATGCGAAGGGTGTTGTAAGGTACGTGGATGGGTCTGGATCTCAGAACTGGCTTTAAATCAGCACAAGCAAGGGGTGAAAGGAGCTACTTCATAATGAGAAACTAGGTGATAGATTTTGCTGGAGCTTTACCCTTTCATGCCCAGGAGACACAAGATTCCTATTGCTCCACCTTGGTCACGGGTTCGTTCTGTGCAGACAGTCTCAATCCGGTTCCTGGTGAAGAGGCACGCACAGGAAGGGGCTAATTTCAATATTCAAATGTTAAAACCTTTTATGACAGGATTCTGTCTGGGTTCTGATCTCCAGGGAAAAATAAAGAGACAGGAAAATGTGAATGAAAAGCAAAACTTCAACTAATCAAAGATAAAGAAGACAAGTGGACTGAGACTCTTCCTCTGAGGCGGGGAGGTGGAGTCTGAGACCGACTTATATGCAGTCCTGCTGCTTTTGGTTTTAAGAAGTTCAGAGCAATAGGGACAGAGGCTTGAGGTCAGATTATTTACACTCTCTATCGGCCAGGAGATGGAACATGCTGTGGGGAAATCTGAGGAGTGGAAGGAAAATCTTAAAAAGAAAACAGCCCTTTCCCTCCTAAAAAAAAGCAACAAGATGGAAATTGGCCCATTCAGGTTAAATAAATGGAAACTGTATCTGTTAAGCTGGCTCTTTGCAATCTGAATAAATCTCAACATGTCCCAGCCAACACTGCCCAACCCTGTAGAGGCAGCCAGCAGTTATCTCAGGCCCCTGCTGGGGATGTGACTCCTGGTAATTGGTCACGCTGCCATTTACTGGGCTGGGTTGAGGGTTGTTAGTGTTGTCAGTATTCAGCTACTGAATCAGGCGGCATGTTCTATCTCGGCCCACAGGGATGCAAAACAAGATCATTGATGTGAAAGTGAAAAGGACCAACTGTATGGAATTACAAGCAAGTCTGCATATTACTTTGTCAAAACGTTCTCTTTGCATTATACAGCGGGCTAGAGTTTCCCTTATGTGCATTACTGGAACTTGCCTGCACATTTCAATATCCCAAGTAAGGTTCCTATTTACCTGTCTGCATTCTGGTCTGGCCATTTGGAGTCTATGGTCTCTCTTCTCAAGGTTGGTGATCCTGTCCATCTATCATGTGCCTTTGGTTGCCCTGCAATTACAGAAATGCCATTCTCTGTATTCAGTTCCTCTGCCGGCTTGGCCGGACTCTCTCCTTCTGTCATCTCTGCTTTGCTCTCTGACCTCTGACCTCCTTCATTGTCGAGTAAATCCATCAGCCCATTGATGGCATCTGAATCCACTGTGTCCTCCTCAGTGAGATGCAAGGAACTCAATCCTTCAGCAGGGAATGATTCATCTCGTTGCTTGTCTACTGAGTCTGACTCATCAGCTTTGCTACAGTCCAGTGAAGAGTCTTCTGCTACCACTAGAGGTGGCGTACCACCTGATGACCAAACATTGACATCTGAGATCTCCATCAGGGAATCGTTGTCAGTGCGTGCTAGGGGGATAACGTCCAGGCTTGTGACATCGTTCCAGAACTGGTCAGCTTGAAGTGGAGATGGCATCGTGTATTGAAGCGAAGCAGGTGAAAGCATCTCATCTTGCACTGAGGTGAAACCTACACAAGCAGACAGAGCACATCTGCAGAAGCCATACCCTGCAATAACTCATTACACTGGGAGAGGAGGGCAGGAAAGATGGACCACCGGAGGCCTCCTAGACCACGAGGCTTTATTCAACCAATACTATTATGTCAGTGGGTTTCATTGGCAGCTGTGGGACAGGCTGAACTCTGCAGGGCATGGGACTACCTTTGGGCGGTAAATTGGCCATTCAAATTTTTGTCGGTCATGCTTTGAGTTCAGGCTTCAAAACAAAAGCACAAAATGCAAAATATACAAGGAGGGGGGGGGGGGAACTGTCCAGTGCAAAGGGTTATAACCCAGTCAGGGAAAACTGTCAATTACGGGAACAAATTAAAGACATTCCATTTCGATGGCATTCATCACATACATAGTCTCAATGAGCTTTACAGGGTGGAGGGTAGTGAGTTGATACTGAGCCGGAGGGAGAAGAGGGAAGAGCTTTAGGTGGATGCAAAAGAAGTCAGGGGAGGGTGACTAGAATTTCTCTCTGGGAGATCAAGCCCATACAAATGGCTGAAATCAATCACTGAAAACTCTGTTTTTCCCCGATACAAGTTTAAAAGAAGCACATAAAATAAAGGATAAACCTCGTTTCCATTTATATTCTAATAAAGGATCAAAATCAACTCCACTGCACAACTAACCAGTGAGAATCTCAACATATTCTCTTCCCTTCTCTTGCCTGCTGGTCTCATGTTTTTCTTCTGTCTGTAACAAGCGAGATGTTCTTGCCAATTTTATTCCCTGTATCTAACAAATATCCATGACCTTGTGTTCCACCCAAGACATGGAACGTATGACCTTAATCATACAGCCAACGGCCTCAAGGCCCCTTGCTGCTTGTTGGTTTTAACATCCCAATGACAATAGCAACACACTCAAAAGCCAAGGACTCGACTAGACACAAGTTCTAACAGGCTTGTTGAAGTACAGCACTGAATCTTGATTAGCTTTCTGTTTGTGCTGGAGATCGGGTTAAGAGCTTTTCTCGGTTTATTAACTTCACATCTTCAATGGAGGGAAACTGCGTTTTGAGGCAGTTCAGGTGGAAATGTGGTAACAGTCAGGTTCTGGGGGATGAACCATGGGCAGTAGCCTGTGAAGGAAGTCCCATCTTGTTTGGCACCATAAGTCAGCCAACTGGGATGTACTTTCAAGATTCTTCCCAGATCCAATGGCTCCCTTTACTCTTCTGATCCTTCTAACTGTGTCTGTTACGTCACTGAGGTTATTCTACCCGGTATGGCAAGTTTCATTTCTCGCTCTTCCCCTTCTGTCATATCTGGCACTATATCATGGGCCAATCATTCCGCCTGACACATCTTGATCAACCTGAAGCATCCTGAGCTAATTTTATCTCTGCTCATAACATCTGTAAATTTACTAAGCGTCGTGAAAAATAATTTAATTGAAAAGAACTGATTATCTTCTTGCAATGCTCATAGCCACTCTTCTGGTCCATGGCCAAAGTTGTCTCTAGCAATTTCTATAAATCCTTCTTAGGATCATGGAATGGTTACAACACGGAAGGAGGCTATTCGGCCCATCAAGTCCATGCCGGCTCTCGGGCGAGAGTAATCCAGCTGGTCCCACTCTCCGGTCCTTTCCCCGCAACCCTGCAAATTTTTTCCTTCAAGTACTTATCCAATTCCCTTTTGAAGGCCACGATTGAATCTGTCTCCACCACCCACTCTGGCAGTGCATTCAAATCCGAACCACTCGCTGTGTAAGAAAGTTTTTTCTCATGTTCCCTTTGGTTCTTTTGCCAATCACCTTAAATCTGTGTCCTCTGGTTCTTGACCCTTCCGCCAATGGGAACAGTTTCTCTCTATCTACTCTGTCCAGACCCTCCATGATTTTGAACACCTCTGTCAAATCTCTGCTCTAAGGAGAACAACCCCAGCTTCTCCAGTCTATTCACATAACTTTGCTTTCCTTTTCCACTCATCATGGTACAGTTGCTAGTTCTCTGACCTTTTGGACTCATTTTTTTAACTCCAACTCCAGCCTCGATGATCATGGTAACTAATCCATCCTGTTGGGCCGTTATAACTGATACCAAGTTATATCCACACCAGGTCTATTGGATTTTCTGGACTCCATTAAAACCTCTGGTCCTGAAGGTATTCATCCCATTGTCCTTAAAGAAGTGTGCCTCTGAATTTACACCTATCCCAGCTGTCTATTAAATCTCTCTTATCCCTAGTTCATCTTTCTTACTCCTAAACTATGTGGAGTGACGAGCTTCTCGTATACTTGCTGCCAGGGTAAAGGCCGCCAGTGACACCACTTCATCAGCAGGTCTTTGAGGTGCACAAAGGGTGATATCACGGATTATTAATGACTGAAAAGGATCTACTCGACCAAATTCTTGTGAAAGTTGGGTAGTTTTGGAATGCATGGGTCCTCTATTGTTCCTGTTTTGATGCAGTTACCAACCTGTCAACTGTGTGACTCGTATTAGGTGCTGTTGGTGAAACTGGACACACAGCCTGACCATGACTGAAGCCAATCGTGTGAGGGAGGATTATTTACAGCCCAATCCACCAATTGTTTTTGCACATCAAAAGCACACAGAGGACTTGTTCAAACAGACTCAGAATGTGTGCGATCCTGAGAAACAATGGATTAATTTTTGAGTGTTCTCATGGCCTGAAGAATTAGCTTGCCAGTTGTTCAAGTCCTTTGGAATAGGATCATTAATTTTGCTGGAGTATTGATCAAGAACCTGTATCAATCATGTAAAAAATGTATCCCTATAGAAACTGGGGAGGCACAGGGCAGAAAATTCAATGATCAAAAGATTTAGGCCAACTTACAAAAATATTGAAACCGATCACGATGCATTCGTAATTTAAGAAAAAAATCCATGAGGGTTTGGGGGAATTAAAGCAGTCAATTAAATAAAGGGATTTTTTTTTTCAGACTCCAGCAAAACGTAGGATCCATTTTTTTTGGCCTGGTTAAGGAAACAGTAACTTTGTGAGTGGATGTGGTCCATCTTCCTGGCACTACTGGAATTAACAGCTCGCAAAGCTGGTACAAAATCATTCCATTCTGTGAGAAAACAAAACAAGAAGCAAACACATCAGACAGGTTCGGTTCAGTTCTAACACCAAGTGCCCTGGTTTCTTCACAGACATAACTTAAGACACGTCTTACCCAGTGCGTTTGAATTCCACTGCTTTGAAAAGGGTGGGAATGGCATTCAAGCTCCAGAATTACGTGCATTGCCAGGAAGAAATACTGAAAGAATTTCAGACCGACATGCAGGATTGGTTCAGCTGACCTTACTGTGAACCTTAAAATTGCTGTTAATTAAAATGTTGTATTAGTGTGTGCATGCACATGGGTTCTGCTGGATATCACATTACAGATTTCTACGCGCAGTTCAGGAGAAGGGGGATTCGGCCAGTCAATTCTCTGTGAAGAGGGATAACTTGCAATTGTACCTTTCTGTTCCAATTATGAATGATGTGTTCTGAGGGTAGCTCTGTGCTGTGGGATTGTGTTCACTGATAAATGGATAAGTGGCCAAACTCTACACTGAGAATCTTTGCCATCACGACAACATATACAACTACAAAAAAAACATGCATTTATTGAGCACCTTTCACATAGAAACATGGTCTCAGGTGCTTCACTGAGGATAAAAGGGGAGCACTGTGGGAAAGTTAGGAGAGGTGAGCAGCCACTTGGTGGAAGAGCTGGTTTTTGAGAATGCTTCCGAAGGTAGGGAGAGAGTTGAGAGTTGCAGAGGTTTAAGGAAGGAGTGCCAGAGAGTAGGGCTAACAGGCCTAAAGGTTCTGCCAGGACGTGATGGAGCAGCGGGATCAGGGATGCAAAGAAGGCCAGAGTCAGAGGACCAGAGGACACTGGAGGGGACTGAGGCTGGGGCAGGCTTTAAAGGGTAGGGCGTGGTGAGGCCATGAAGGGATTTAGAGTTGGCAAGAAGGATTGTAAATGTGATGCGCCGAGAGATAAACAGACAGATGACCTGTAATCCTTTTTAATTGGAGCTTTGAACTCTGGTTTTTGAGGGAAAAGGATCTTGTCATCCAATCGAGTTAAGTTCCATCGCAAACCTTTGGCACTTCAACCGGATATCACTAGAGGTATTTAAACTGTCCAAATTGGACTACTTTGCCACAAAATGAAGGGTGGGATTTTACTAATCATCTGCCACTAAAAATAAAATGAGTTTAAGAATTTTCGATCTGGAAGCTGCCATCATCAGTTCTAGGAAGAGCAGTTGTGTTGAGATAAGATCGGCAGTGTTGAGAATCCACCATCCAACGCTCTGTTGAGAAGGTTGGACCTTCAGCACTTGCTTATCAAGCTGTTTCAAAGCCCAAGTGATTATTATGTTTCCGACTGCGAGGAAGCTTGGTGGCCATTGGTGAGCCGGAACAAGTATAGGAGGTCAATGCTTCATCTGTTACCAGTCTGCAAAGAGCAGCATCCTCATGCCTCTCAGCTTGGTTTCCTCAGCAATAACACCAGGTACCCAGCATAACAATAGCATACACCAGGTACAAGTGCACAGTGGCTCAAAGATCAAATCTGTACAGCTGCAACATTCACTTGACTTGCAAATATATCTTTCTCCATCAGCAAAACTGCTCGTCTTGCTCTCGAGTATTATTTCCCGGACTACACCGGGCACACAATGTGCCGGTCTCTCAACCTTCATATAATGAAGTTGGTGTTAAGAAATACAGTCCCAGACATGAGGGAGTAGCTCGCTTGCGAGCATCATACCAGAAGCCCTCAGCTTCTCAGGATATGCAATTTGACGCTACGAAATTTTTCTGGTGCTGAGTTTACAGCTCCTTTTAGCATTGATGTTAACACTGATTTCACTCGGAATGGCAGGACTACAAGCATATGAAGTAATACATTACAAAGTGTGACACAATTCAAGGAAGGGATGGGTAATTGCAGCTAATATTACAGGTGGAGCAGAAAAAGGCTCTGGTTAGTCAATTACTGCTTCACCTGTCAGACATGCTGCTGTGGTTAATAGAATTATAGGGAACAAATAAAGATATATTCGAGATATATTTATTAATTTGCAGTGAAAAAATACCCATATTCAATCAAGTAGCAATAAACAAATCAATGGAATGCTTTCTAACACACCATCATTCCTTTCGGCACTCTGCCTCGCCTCACCTCATGTCTGTACTGTCCCTTGCTGTGCCAAAACCAATGGGAATCACACTCCTCCGTCACCCAAATGAAACACAAAAATTGTCCACAACTGTGCACGTGTAGACTGGCTTGCCGCACTCAATAAGTGATGAGAATAAGCTCGCTTAAAGATGCCCAGCGCTAAATTGGTCTCAAAGATCCTGGCTGGATACTCCTATCGGGATGGGCGCAAACACTCCATTGGTATCTTGAGCTTCCTTTCAATTATGGGACGTTCTCAGTCCACAGCATTCACTGATCCAGTAAAACCCTGATACAGTCTTCATTTTATTGACCGTGAAAGATCCTGATAAAATGAGTTTGGCCCCTGTCAATCCATGTACACAGGACAAAGATAACCTCAGACTCAATGTCAGATGCCACTCCTTTGACAATGTTCCTCAGAAAGACAAAAGGAAACAATGGGAAATATAACAGTCAGTGCCCTAACTCGGACTTGGACTGAGGTGCATTCAGAGGCTAACAGCGGAGAGAAAGGAGCTCTCAGCTGCAACTGGCTAATATCAAAGCTGATCTGGAGGCACTTACTTTGCACAGTAAACCTAGAGGATCCTTGTGATGGATGAAAAGAAGCTGACTGAGCCCCTGCAATATGTAGTTCAACACTGCACGGTCCACAACATCTGACCAACCACTGGATGTAAAACAGGTGACCACGAGAGGCCTAAAGGTGTGTCCGTAAACACAACTATTGATAACTTATTGAGGCTTTTAATTGTCGGTATTTTGTTTGGTGCAACTTGCATCTCAATGGTTTGGTCTCAATGTTTACAGCCTTCATTTTAGTGGTACAAGCACATCTGTGCCTAAAGTTATTTCAGCAAAATCTTTTGTCCATAGTGGAAAGTAATAAAAATTGGAGGCAGTCATTTACAGTTACGCTACAATTCCAAAATTAACACCTTTAATGAGTCAGTAAAGGCTAAGAATGGACCACAAGGAAGAGGAAGCCACAAGGGCTAATATTTTTCAGAGGAACAGCATCTTAAGAAAGATCATGGAACTTAAGAATGACTTACTGTGTTTTTTGGCCTTGACATCAGTAGCGATATTACTGTAGATCGTAGGAGAAAAGGGATAGGCCGTGTGGCTCAGTGAAGATGGGATACAGGAAGGGAAATCCATGAGGACTCAGGACACAATGGGGTTGGATTTAAATTGCCAAAATCGGCATTAACGGAGAGGTAATGGCCTCAAAATGGGGTTGGTAGCTTTACCGCACTGGTCATCCTGACAATAGGCCTGTGGCAACATTCTTCGGCCTCCCCTCATCCCTGCCTCAGGACTTACCTGTCTCTGGTGCCTCAACTAACCAACATTTCTGTGGCCCAAAATCACCGAGCTGCCTCAGGACACCCGTTTGAAGTCCGCAGCTCACCGGTCGGATTCGATTGAGGCTCGGGGCCTCAAAATCACGGCGGCTTCTTTGCCGCCGGTATGGGTGGGCGGTCGTTCGGTGCGCTCCACTGATTGGCTGCCCAAAGGTCAAAGTCTACCACAATGTCTGATAAAACGGAACGGCATCCTAAGGATGATGTCTCCTGTCTTTACCTATGACCTGACTTACATGGTGCTTGTGAAAGATGCTTTAATTTAAAAAACACATTATTTTCTACTTCAATGACATAAAGAAGGAACAGCTACATGTGAAATGACACAACAACAAGCAGCACAGCGGGCACAGAGCAAACACAACAACGGTTTTTGAGTGAGAGAAGAAAAATCTTTGCTTTTCAGGACTTTTGAGTTTCCAAAGGCTTTCTTCCTTCACAATCAATGTGATGAGCTACTCTGGAAACCGAATTCCTTCCTGCTGTGGTGCAGGACCGAATGGGGCAGAGACACTCAATCCCCCAGGAAGATGTGCCATGTGACGGGGGGACAATCTGACAAAGTATGTCTATCACTCTGGATTCCTGCTTAAGTCTCGGCTTTACATTTTACAGATGATTTATTTTTGATGGCTGCCCACTCGAAATGATGTTCACATTAAAGCACAATTCAGTCACGTGCAAGCAACTTTCAGCTTCCAACATTAATTTCACTGAATGAATGAAACATCTCTTTCAGTATTCCTAGGGAAATTATGTAATGTAAAATATAGCATTGGGATAATGAATCCATCCCATTTATCCAAGGCATGAGGATCACCTTCAGATCAGTTCCCAATCTGTATTTTTTGAACTACAACTCCTTGGACAAATTTTATGGCCGGCTCTAGTTCTAAACCATCCCCTTTCCCCACCCTCCAAGACCTGTTGCCTACATGGAGCTTTCTTCATCACCGAGAGTTGGATAGACAGCAGGAATTTCTGTGCAGGCAAGGCCATGGGCTGCTCCACAGTTATTGACGATACTGGTGTATGACAGTCTGATCGAGGGATTGTTTGACATCAGATGAAATGGAAACCTTTCTATCCTCTCCATCACCAAGACCACCTACTTCTACCTTTGTAATATCGCCCATCTCTGCCCCTGCCTCAGCCCATTTGCTGCTGAAGTCCTCATCTGTGCCTTTGTTCCCTCCGGACCCGTCTATTCCAATGCTCTCCTGGCCGGCCTCTTATCTTCCACCCTCCATAAACTTGAGCTCATCCAAAACTCTGCTGCCCGTATCCTAACTCACACCAAGTCCCGTTCACCCATCACCCCTGTGCTCGCTGACCTACATTGGCTCCCGGTCTACCAATGCCTCGCATTTAAAATTCTCATCCTTGTGTTCAAATCCCTCCATGGCCTCGCCCCTCCCTATCTGTGTAACCTCCTCCAGCCCTATAACCCTCTGTGCTCCTCCTATTCTTGCCTCTTGTGCCTCCCCAGCTTGTCTTCAGCTGTCTAATCCCTAACCTCTGAACCTCTCTAAACCTCTCCGCCTCTCCATCTCCTTTAAGACATTCCTTAAAACCTATCTCTTTGACTCAGCTTTTGGTCACCAATCCTAATGTCTCCTTCTTTGGCTTGGTGGATATTTTTGTTTGATAATCGCTGCTGTGAAGCGCCTTGGGATGTTTTGCGACATTAAAGGCGCTACAGAAATGCAAGTTGCTTTTGTTCTTTACTGGTACAAGGTATGAAATGATATTCTTGAATCATAGAAGTTTACAACATGGAAACAGGCCCTTCGGCCCAACATGTCCATGTCGCCCAGTTTATACCACTACGCTAGTCCCAATTGCCTGCACTTGGCCCATATCCCTCTATACCCATCTTACCCATGTAACTGTCCAAATGCTTTTTAAAAGACAAAATTGTACCCGCCTCTACTACTGCCTCTGGCAGCTCGTTCCAGACACTCAACACCCTTTGAGTGAAAAAATTGCCCCTCTGGACCCTTTTGTATCTCTCCCCTCTCACCTTAAATCTATGCCCCCTCGTTATAGACTCCCCTACCTTTGGGAAAAGATTTTGACTATCTACCTTATCTATGCCCCTCATTATTTTATAGACTTCTATAAGATCACCCCTTAACCTCCTACTCTCTAGGAAAAAAAAGTCTCAGTCTATCCAACGTCTCCCTATAAGTCAAACCATCAAGTCCCGGTAGCATCCCAGTAAATCTTTTCTGCACTCTTTCTAGTTTAATAATATCCTTTCTATAATAGGGTGACCAGAACTGTACACAGTATTCCAAGTGTGGCCTTACTAATGTCTTGTACAACTTCAACAAGACATCCCAACTCTTGCTTGGGAGCATGTGGAATCCTTCCATGTTTCCCTGTGTGTGCGCTGCTGGGCAAATTTATGTTAAAAATGGAGTGACATGGCAGCTGAAACAGTTGTCATGGAAGTCAAGGAGGCAGTCGCAGTCTGAGCGAGCCCATTTGGAGTTGATAGGAGGTGTCTGAGTTGGTCATTAGCTAATTGGCTTGCACCATCCCCTGGGTAATGGAGAGGTCGACAGTCCCAGCTAGCGATTGCTGTCTGCCGGGAATTCCTGAGTCACAGTGGACTTGTGTTGGCCGACATGACAACAGTCAGTGAACTTCAAAAGTGAAACACTTAAAGGACATTTCGACATGATAAGGCATTGTATAAAATGCGAGTATTGCTGTTATACTTTGTGGAGTGAAAGAGGCTCCATGAAGGAAAAGGCCAAGAAAGTTTTTATGGGAAATCTTTCGTGTACTTTTAGGATTACTAAAAGCCGTAAATATCAACAATGCTAGAGTTTGGTATGAAAGGCTTATTGACCCCACTCTGTGCTTTCAATATTGGGAGTGCAATCTGCTATCTCATAATTCCCTAGGAAAATACTATCTAAACTGAGATGTAGAGATGGAGACAGTGGACATGCAGTGCAGAAGATGGCACAAAGCCAGATATCGACATGAGGTCAGAGGTCAGAAGTAGAGAGGTGACAGAAAGTTTAAATAGTTTCACCTTTGGCACAGGAAGTAAACTGCTGACAACCAGAAGAAAAATGTTTGACAAACACAGAACAATAAGAATTCAGCTCGAAACACAGAGTTATCTTACCGTGCATGGATGTGATTCTGCTTTAGGTCGCAGTGAGATAGACTGACAGCAGAGGGCAGTCCAGAGTGGTTCGGATTCCCATGAAGCATCTGCACATGCTCCAACTATTTAATACCCCATGAACCAGCAACATCAAGTGCATGTCGAGTTGAAGGGGAAACAATTTCATGTTGCAAGGTTTTTATTGCAGTAAAGATAGTGGGATGTGGGATACTCCACAACATCCCGACTGCATACAAGCACACTGAACATCAGGCCTTTTACTCAGTTACACTCCTGCCTGCAGATGCTTTTAATAATCAATGTGCCCATAACGAGTGGGTGTTGATAATCGGTCAAAATCCAGCTAGTTGGGTTTAGGTTATAAGATGATCTGGTTAACCTGTTACAGCGGTGACATTCACTGCTCAGAGTGAAATAGATTGATTGGTTTCAATCGACCTGAGTTGGATTTTAACTGGAAGGCAGCAATAATTCATTGCTTGAAGAGAACGCATCCTATTTTTGATTTGCCAAATCAGGATCTTAAAGCAATGAATTGTCAGGTCTGCTCAACACTGTTTTTCCCCACCTGGTGGGAGTGTCGGGTAGTGTTCTAACACACAAAACATCATCGAGAATCAGAACATGGGCTCACATCCATGTTTTATCACTTGGCAGGACCAGAATCTGAGTCCAGTCCACAAGTCGGCTGGAACATTGCAGGAGACTGTCATGAGCTGCTGCTTCTTTCGGGCTTTTAATTTCCTTTTTTAAAACACAGTTATGGTTTCAACGCAGTCATATGGAGACAATATGCAGGCAACTGAAGATTGGGGATTAAATTGTTTGGAGTACTATGGATGGCTGACTTCACTGTGCACCTTTAAATGATAACACAGCCTCCATGTGTTACGTAACCTTTCTTATAGGGGTGTCAAGAATTTCTGGCTTGCAAGCCAAGGACAGGTCAAGAGGGACCAAAAACAGTGGAGTTCATACTTACCATTTACAGCAGGAGACAGGCTGTGGTCTCTTTCTGCATGCCTTTTATTCCCTTTCAGAGTACGGCTGTTTATATTGGACCCCTCCAGCATACTCACTATGTCATTCCGGTCAATATTCTTCAGGGCTGAATGCAAACTTTCCACTGACAAGACAGAAGCATCAGGTCAATATGGTGAATGATAACAATACCTCGTCCTTTCATTGTGCTCATTGAAAAACAGAGTTCAGAACATTAAGAACTTTTTGGGACAGAAAAAGCCCATCTCTTTTCACACTTACTCACCAGATCCCTCAGTCCCTTCTCTCTCCGCAAACACATTCTTGAGCCAATTTGCACTGTTCACTTCGATGGCTTTCTCTGGGTCGTATTCATAAACTTTATACTTTACGGAATAAAAAGTTCTGCCTGACTTTCCGTGTTACTCCGAACTTCCTGCGAGTTGCCAGCCCTTCTTCCCTTCCAGTGCACATTCACCACCTAAATCCCCATCGTTACTCTTCAGAATAACACCCCATGTTCTTTTCTCTCATTTGCACCCATCCTGGTGATGGCTCTTCATGGTGAACACATGCCCAGGTCAGGTATAACATGGGTTATGTGGAGAGTAAAGCTCCCTCTAACCTAACCTGAGAAGGCCATCCCTCACTACACAAGTATGCTGTTTGTATGACCAACACGAGCCATCCTTGTGACCTTTCCAATCGCTCCGATACAGCTGTGTTTTTTATTACATATATATAAATAAATGCACCATTAAGTTTCCGAGGTAGATTTTTTCACTTTAGTTTGCAACTTTATGCTGGTGGTAAGTATGAACATGGACAATGGTTGCCATTGTATTCTGTGTTGTCAGTGGCAGATACCGCCCACTGAACGATTAATAACCGGGACAAGATTCCTTCATTCTTCTCAGAAATCGTTTGCAGTTGATTCAATGGGAAACAGCAGGCTGGATATATTATATCGGCATAATTGTATTGAACTCCTTGTTCAATTGCCTCACATTGTTTGTTCATGGTTCTGTTCAACGCCCTTCAAAATATCATGACACATGGAATGAGAAGAGGCCATCCAGCCTGTGGCATTGCAGAGCTCTGACGGGGAGCTCACACTGGCACAGGCACGATGATCTTTGCTGAAACTGAATGCCCATGATTCCCCAGACAAGCCCATCTATCTCGTACCTGCCAAGGACTCTCCCAAACCCATTTAACCCCTTCAAGGATTCCTGACCCAAGCAAAACTTCGGAATATTCATCAGTCCCCACATCTCTACTATTCAGCCCTGGTCTCTGGTTCCGGACAGCAGAACGACTGCACCTGACGAATGCCATGGCTCATAGACCCCCTACCATCCCGAGCCCAGCAGGACAAGCACCAATGTATCCTGTGGAGTATGTAAGTCTGCACTTGGACATCAATACAGTTCCCAACCAAACATCTATCCAATTCCTCTCTTGAAACAGCATCAGCTGCTTTAGCTGGGAGTCTGTTTCACATTCTTACTTTTGTCCAGAAAAATACATTTCTTTTAAATTATGCTCTTGTACCTTTTTTTAAAAGTTTGTTTCTTTTTATGCCACTTGGTTTCGGCGAACATAGCGGTGGCCCAGGTTATATTTTTGCACCTACTTTTGGCTCTCTTTCCCTCGTGGCTGGCCCACAGGTTGAGGAGTGCAGCGCTCTGCTCAAGCAGCGAGTTGGGGTTCTCCACCCGGATCTTGTTGATGTCGTTCACTGAGAATTGCAGCTCTCTTGCCAACTCTGAAAACCGACAAGGAGGAGATCAACAGTTAGTTACAGCGGCATACGGAGGAACCGCAGTGACCACCGTCTCTGGGAGCCCTTTCGGAGAAACTTGCTGAGATTGTGTTATCAAGAAGAGGTACAGAGAGGCTGGAGGGAGGTATTTTCGATGGGACGTTGGCTCAAGGCCAAAGGAACGAATGCAGAGGCTCTCTGCTTCTCGCTGGAGGCTCTTCAACTCAGATAAAAACAGGAAATGCTAGCGGGTCCACCAGCATCTGAGAAGAGGGAAATTCATCTTCAGGACAGATGGCTCTGTTAAAAACCTTTTTTTTCTCTTTTCAGATGATTGATGATGGACGCGCCATATATTCCCAGGATTTTCTTGTTTTATTTTAGATTTACAGCGTTCATAGTTTTTATTTTCATTTCCTCTGCTGGAAGAAGTGTTTTAAGATGGATGACTCCCCTCCCACCCAACAGGGGATGTACCTCCTCACCACCCAGCTGCTTTTCCAGGAGAAGTGGGCCGTGCAGATGTGGCGCACTGGAAAAGTGCGCGCAAGAGGGGCAATGGTTGCTCACACTGCTTTAAATGACATCTTCCAGAGGATGCACAGGAGTTCCCAACTTCGGTTTGTGCCAGGATGGATGACCCCCGCATGAAATGTGTGCAAAAACGAGCACACTCACCTTCGCCTTGCTCCTGACACCAGCACACTTTTTCCCCATTTGCAGCTGGACAAACTAACCTGGAATTCTGCCCTGATTCGGTCGGTGACCTCCCTCCATATGGCTTGCACCTGTGCTATTACGTCAACTCCCAAATAGGGCCAACTCTCCTTCGGAGCACCTCCTGCGGCAGGACCTCCAACTCTTCAGCAACCATCGGGAACAGTGTCGTGCACACGTCCCCACTGTGCCGCGATGAAGAAGTGATCCACTTCCTGGCCATCGGTACCATTTATCCTTCAAAAGTGAGCCGCAGCCCTTTAAAAGCTGCTATCTTGCCAGATTCTGACACTCCCCAGCCAGATATGCCGTCGGCCAAGCTCTCAGGGGAAACTTTTCTCAGGCGCCAGTTGCCGATTCAGAACGGGGGCGGGGTGGGGGGCGGGTGTGAACTCATCAAGTGTCAGCCGTGGCTCAGTGGCAGCACGTTAGCCTCTTGAGTCAGAGCACTGTGAGTTCAAGTCCCGCTCCAGAGGCTTGAGCACACTCCCAGTGCAGTACTGAGGGTGTGCTGCACTGTCGGAGGTGTCGTCTTTCGGATGAGGCATTAAACCGAGACCCCGACTGCCTTCTCAGGTGGACGTAAAAGATGCCACGGCACTATTTTGAAGAAGAGCAGGGGGAGTTCTCCCTGGGGCCAATATTTATCCCTCAACCACCATCACTAAAAAACAGATTATCTGGTCATTATCACATTGCTGTTTGTGGGATCTTGCTGTGTGCAAATGGGCTGCCGCGTTTCCTACATTGCAACAGTGACTACACTTCAAAAAGTACTTCATTGGCTGTAAAGCGCTTTGGGAGGTCCTGAGGTCATGAAAGGCACTATATAAATGCAAGTCCCTCTTTCTTTCATCACAAAATTCAGTGCAGCCTGCCCTCTCGAGCTGCTCGTGCAGGGAGGCTGTGCCATGAGTTTGCTCAACTCCAATATTGCCATTCTCCTAAAATCGGGGCTATAACCTTTGCCTCAGTAATCATTTCTCATCACCCACTGTGTGAAGAAGAATCTTCTTACTTCCCCTTTCATTCTTGCAGTGATAATCCTGACACTATGCTCCTCTTCACCCGTTCACCAACCCTCTCATTATTTTGGAAACCTGCAATAGATTTCCCTCCAACCTCCTCTGTTCCAGTGGGAAAAAAAAAACAGCAGATTTTTTTTCTGAGCCTTTCTTGATGATTGTAACTTTTCATCCTTGGCAATTTTCCAATGAATCTTGACTGTACCCCTTGATATGACTCGGACATCCTTCCTACAATAGGGTGCACAGAACTGCCTGCAACTGTGGCGTAACCAATGTCTTGGACAAATTCAACATCACTTCCTTGCTTTTATATCCAAAATCCACAATTGTATTTGCCTTTTCTACCTGTGCTCCCACCTTAATAAATCTCAGTAGGCCATCCTCACAAAATGACAGAAATATGATCAATAGGTTTGAGACCACAAAAAGCACAAGTCAATGAAAGGATTGAGCGTCAAGGATCAGGGAAAGTGTAACTAGTTCAGTCCTTCAGATATTAATAATCTTGAACTTGTACTCACCGGCCCAGCTAAGGCCAAGCTGCTCAGCGATGAGGGACATCTTCATCTCCGCGCGTTCTCGAGCACTCAGAGAAGCTGGAACATTTCAAACACAGCGTTACAGGCCCGCTAAAACCTTTATTCCTCATTGAACATCTCAACTCTTTTTCAATGCACTTCAGTGAGGAATTAGTCACTTTTGTTGACTCTCACAGAGGCTCCGATGGTTTTCGCCCCCCACCTTGATGTTCTTCCATCAAGACCACACAGTGTACAAAGCAAGAGCTCTCAGGAGCTTGGCTGTAAAATTCAGCCAGGATCATGGAGGTGGCTATCCCGAAGGTGCTTCGTCTGTTCGTTTCATGAGATCTGTACCTATCTGTCCAACACTTGTGCTTATGATCTTCAACTGGCTAGTGCAGGGGCTGCAAAGTAATATTGGGGTGTTCATTCCGGTGAGTCTCGGCCATTTCTAAAATAGATAAAAGTACTGCTATCTTGAAATAGTGTTTGGCAAATCTTTTCTTTGAGAAGGAAGAGAGTCCAGCACTGTCTCCATGGTGGCTGTGACACGATGCTGAGGTTCATTAATTTACTCGTGCATTTATAAACAAATGAAAAAAACAGTTTGCCCATCACTTTTTGTGAGAGGCCTGCAGAGGGGGAAAAGGTGGGGAGAAGGAAAAGATTGGGAAGGGGGAGAGAGAGAGAGATTGGGAAGAGGAAGGAGGGGAAGGGAGGAGAGAGAAAAGAAAGAGGAAGAAAGACGGAGGGTAAAGTGAGAAACTGAGTCAGGTTTCACAATAGACTGAACGAAGTTAAACTTCTGTCTTATAATAATCTGTGCTCCTCACAAACCTCCCAGCGTTGACGAGGAACAGTTTGGAGACCTGGGGGTAATTTGGACACTGCGGCGATATTGTTTCGGCCTCCAGTTATACATCTCTCCCGATTTACAGTTCAATTGACTTTAATTACCTTTACTCTATCGCCCAACGTCAAAATGACACCAATAGAAAGAGGAAAGGGCAAACCTTCATGCCATCCGTGCCCTGCCAACAGTGTGATGGCACCGTGAAGTGACCGTTGTATCCTAAAGAGTGGGTTCCCGAAACATGGCGAGGCTACGTACAAACCCACGGGATGCTCATTTCCAAATACTTTCCAAACCGCGCGCTGCTCTTATTTTAGCGGTGGGGGCGGGGGTGAGATAAGCTGGCTCCGTACCCATTGCTGGCTCGTTCAGTGTGCTGTATCGTTCACGCAGCGCCAGGGGGGTCAGGTTCCGTCGCCTTTCCTCACTGCCGTCGATCTGCCGGGAGAAAGAATTTGTTTTGAAAAGCAGCAGACTTCCAATATGTTGGCCATGTGTGACGATTGTAATTTGTTGGGGGAACTAGCACCCATGATGGCTGCCCCCAAGTGCATGCAGTCAGCAAGGTCAAATTCTTACAGGCTCACGGCTGTGTTCGTTTCTTTCTTGTGTGACTGCAATTCAAGGTACGACTGCTTCACGGAGTGATAGCGAGGCCATGCCAACCACCACCAGGATCTCAAGCTATGGATTTCTTTCTCCCTCATCTTTTCCTTTCCTCAACTCTTCATCCATTTGTGCTATCCCCCTCCCTCTTCTTCCTCCTTTACAGGTACCCTCCTACTCAAGGAGGTACAGTTTCATTTTGCATGGCTGTCATTTTCATTTACAGTTGTCAATGTGCAAAGTTAAGGAATTTCAAACACTGAGCAGCTCCCTCTCCTGATTCATGCTGAGGTACAATGCCGTAGATACCAACAGCCCCAGTGACCCTCCTTCATGTGTGGCTATTCATCCGTGGAGGCATCACGTCCACATTCCCCCAGGGGGCAGGGATAGTAATCAGGCTGATTATTCCATTTCCTGGCCCAGGTGCACTGAGCCAACTGCAGGTGCTGCACTGGCCACGTTTCGGAATTGTGTGTTCAAGCTGTGACACTCTGCGTGTTACATTGTACATCTCTTGTGTGTCGACATTGTACATTACCTTTATGCAGGGAGGCATGGTGATATTCAGGTTACAGATAATGTGCTGCAGATCTTCATATTTTGTTGGCTTCCGGAGGAAGGAAATGTAGCCGGTCTGGTCTTTATTGAGATCTCTCACCTTCATAGACAAGAGAAGAATGTGAATAAAGGTTAGTTCAAACAGGTAAATATCATTTCCCCAAAGCTCTGGATCTGGTCTCACAAGTTTTGCTCCAATCTCCAATCCACCGAAAATCAGAAAACTTCATTTGCGGAGAAAAGGAAGATGAAGGGATTTGATTGGGATCCTTAAGGTTTTTACAGCTGTGGAGAATTTGGATCCAGGAATGGTTTTCGAGTGGATACATGAGTCGAGGACTCGTGGTGACAGTTTAAAGTTCAGAGTGTCAAAGGAAAATCGGAAATTTAGGCAGTGTATTTTTTTTTAGTAACAGGGTGTGAAGAACTGTGGAACAAATTACTTGCAAGGGCAGTCGAGCAGAAATCCAAGGGCAGGTTAGAAAAAAAGGACAGGATGAATTCCGATTAGGAAGGGGATACGGGCTATGAGTTCCAGAATCACGGGAAGGAAACTGATGGGAGGTTTGCAAGATTAGGCGAGATGGGGCAATGGTCTTCCACCAAAACATCACAATGTTAATGTTTCACCCAGCACGTCCATCTGCTGGTACACCACTGTTAGCACACCACTGCTAGTACACCATTGTTAGTTGACGAGTTAGTACACTACTGTTAATCCACGACTGCTAATCCACGACTGCTAATCCACTACTGCTAATACACTACTGTTAATCCACGACTGCTAATACACTACTGTTAATCCACTACTGCTAATCCACGACTGCTAATCCACGACTGCTAATCCACTACTGCTAATACACTACTGTTAATCCACGACTGCTAATACACTACTGTTAATCCACTACTGCTAATCCACGACTGCTAATACACTACTGTTAATCCACGACTGCTAATACACTACTGTTAATCCACGACTGCTAATACACTACTGTTAATCCACGACTGCTAATACACTACTGTTAATCCACTACTGCTAATCCACGACTGCTAATCCACGACTGCTAATACACTACTGTTAATCCACGACTGCTAATACACTACTGTTAATCCACGACTGCTAATCCACGACTGCTAATCCACGACTGCTAATACACTACTGTTAATCCACGACTGCTAATACACTACTGTTAATCCACGACTGCTAATCCACGACTGCTAATCCACTACTGCTAATACACTACTGTTAATCCACGACTGCTAATACACTACTGTTAATCCACTACTGCTA
This sequence comes from Heptranchias perlo, assembly GCF_035084215.1. Classification (NCBI taxonomy): domain Eukaryota; kingdom Metazoa; phylum Chordata; class Chondrichthyes; order Hexanchiformes; family Hexanchidae; genus Heptranchias; species Heptranchias perlo. Next base: position 24,810 of record NW_027138466.1, read on the forward strand.
ATCCACGACTGCTAATCCACGACTGCTAATACACTACTGTTAATCCACGACTGCTAATACACTACTGTTAATCCACGACTGCTAATACACTACTGTTAATCCACGACTGCTACTACACTACTGTTAATCCACGACTGCTAATACACTACTGTTAATCCACTACTGCTAATCCACGACTGCTAATCCACGACTGCTAATACACTACTGTTAATCCACGACTGCTAATACACTACTGTTAATCCACGACTGCTAATACACTACTGTTAATCCACGACTGCTAATCCACGACTGCTAATACACTACTGTTAATCCACGACTGCTAATACACTACTGTTAATCCACGACTGCTAATACACTACTGTTAATCCACGACTGCTAATACACTACTGCTAATACACTACTGTTAATCCACTACTGTTAATACACTACTGTTAATCCACTACTGTTAATCCACGACTGCTAATACACTACTGTTAATCCACTACTGCTAGTACATTACTAGTTTATACACCACTATTAGTACACTATTGTTAGTACAATACTGTTCATAGCTGAACACGTTACAATGACAGCCTTCCTGCACAGGTTCTCAGAGCACGTCCATTCCCACTGACCTTAATGGTGATGGGAAGGCGGTTTTCCTTAAATGAATGGAAATTGAAACAGCGCTGCTGTCCTGCTTTTCTCACGGGCACGATGTTGCCGGAACATTCCACATACAACGGCATTCCCTCTAGGACCTGAGTAAGAGAAAAACACAAGTGCGGTGCTGACATGCTGCAAACACAAGATTTGTTTTGAATTGTAGGATCAGGAAATGTGAGAAAACTAGACTCTCGTTCCTTCTGCCTTCCTCTCGCAACGTGCCTTAAACGGGTCGTGAAGCTTCACAAGCACCAACCCCCCTCGGTGTGTGAGGCGAGATAGTGAATGTCAGCGGGCTATTTAACTGCCTGGGGCGTCACAGCCGAGCTGAATGCTGCCCTCCCCCATTGTGCACATACTTAAACATTCCAGCAGGGGTGGCTGGATACCAACCAGGAGCAAGAACCCGGGCTGGAATGGTTCCCTCCATCGCCCGGGGTTACTGGAGGCCAACTGTGGCACAATTGCTGCCCTTGGAGCAGGCGATCTGCTGTCCTCAGTCTCAGCCAGGGATCCACATAAGCAAAGGGAGCAGCATTTCAGAAGGTTTACAAAGTTTCACAAAGAGATCTCTGCGTTTAGTATTTAACTGTGCAGGAAAATAGCATTAAACAGCTTCCTGGATGTGCAAGGAAGAAACAAACTTGGGTTTATATCACTCCTTTCACATCCTCAGGATGTCCCAAAGTGCTTCACAGCCTATTAATTACTTTTGAAGTGTAGTCACTGTTGTTATGGAGGCAAACACGGCAGCCAATTTGCGCACAGCAAGCTCCCACAAAGAAGCAATGTGATGAATGACCAGTTAATCTGTTTTTGGTGGTGTTGGTCGAAGGAGAAATGTTGGCCAGGACACTGGAAGAACATTCTGCTCTTCTTCGAATCGTGCCATAGGATCTTTCACATCTACTTGAACAGGCAGAAGAGGCCCAAACTACAACCTTTTATCTGAATGCTGCATTGTCGGCACCTCCGACAATGCAGCATTCCCTCAGTGCTGCACTGGAGTCAGCTCAGCTGGTTAAACTCTGGCAGTCCCCCCGTGCATACTTGGGGGGGGTCTCTGAGCTTGGGCTCTGCCAACCTGCACCAAGCTCTCTGGGCTTGAGAAAGTGGTTATGTCCCGACGGGGAGAGAGTGTACACTGCGGATTGGGCATAGAGACTCGACCGAGGTGGGTTTCTCGGTAGCTTGGTGCGGAGACTTAAACATGCAGACAGATTTCTGCACACTGGACACCGAGCTGACTGAGGTGGGTGCTAATAGTGGGGTATGTTCGTTCCCCCAAAGCAGATGGCAATGTTGCTCTGTGCAAAATTGCACAATGGTGCTTCCTGGTGGGTAAAAACAGCACGATACCCGCAAAAGAATATTTAAATAGTATGGACACATTGCGTGACATACACAGGACCGTTAATGTGTGGAAAAATGTGCAAACATTCCCTCAAAAGTACATTTTCACTCTTTGTTGTACGGAATTTCTTTACATCTGAATGCTCACAATCACAAGGACATGAGGCTCAGTTGGTAGCACTCTCGCCTCAGAGTCCGAGGTTGGAGGTTAATGCCCCACTCCAGGACCTGAGCACATAATCCAGACTACCCTGTAAAGAGCCGCTGTCCTTTGGCTGAGACATTAAATGGAGGCCCCATTTGCCTGTTGAGGTGGATGTAAAGCATCCCATGGGACGATTCGAAAAAGAGGGGCGAGTTTCCCAACGTCCTGGGCAAGATGCCTGCCTCAATCAACGCTCCCCAAAAACAGGTCATTCATTTCATTTGTTGTTTGTGAGATGTTTCTGTGTGTAATCGGTTGCTACCTTCACCGACAAAACAACAGTGAAGGCAGCGCGACTGCAATTCATTGACTGTGAGGTGCTTTGTAAGTCCCGAGGATTTGATCAGGAGCTGTGTAAATGTGAGCTCTTCCCTTCTTTTCATGTCGAGGTCACTTACCGCTCTGAAGTCAGGGTGCTTGTCCACACTAATAAAACAATATCTCGCCTCTTTAAAGCACAGTGCTAACAAAGTGACCTGCAGTGTAAGGCCTGTGTTTGAAGACAAGTCCTCGAGGAACACACATTCCCGCTTTTACATCACAGAAAGAAATAAGGACGATTGTCCCTCGTTTGATAGCCAGACGTCATCGTCAGTTACAAAGAATTATCTTTACTTTACTACTCTTCTGGTTTTTTTTTTTCTCTTCCATCTTTCTGTTTGGTGGTTGACAAAACGTCAATGATACTCGAGCCTGAGACTGCCGTGTTGGGCGGGTGTTGTAGGGATATTGCCGAGATTGCACCTGTTCAATGTCCAACCCACCGATTCAGTATCTGCCCCATTCCTGAAGTGACAGTTGACTCACTCGCACCGTGGGACTCAGTAATTCCAAACCCAACAACACTCTGTGTGTCAAAATATAATATCGAAAGGGACATTAAAATCAATCAGAATTACTCGTAATGGGTTTCTAAAAGGGGTTTTTGACGCCATTTTTAAAATGTACTGTAACTGAACCACCCTCTTTAAACTGGGCTTGGATGTTGAGTCTCACTCTTTAAAAGGAGCCCTCTGCTAACACTTCTTTAAGTGGGAATAAAATGCCTTCTTACTGCAAGGGGTGAATGAGATGAGAACTTTACGCTTGCTGCCCTCTTTTTTTTATATACCAATCCAAAATGAGGCAAGCCAGCTGGCCGATCGCTCAATAATTGATTTCGAATTTCAATCAACCCTTGAAAGTAAAAGTGGCAGAGCAGTCACACCTCGATATCCCTGCTTCTTGCCACTTCAGTGAAGTTCTCGTGTTGCTCCAAGGTCTTGTCCACCTTGTCATCGCTCATGCAGTAGCAACGCAGTCGGCCATCCCTCCCATCATGCATCTTGGCAAACACAACGAACTTGGCCATGTACGGTACGGCCATCAACTCATTGTAGAGCTGGGTGGCAAAGTTTACTGCTTCTGCTGTCCGTGGGCAGTCAGCCAACCAAAACCTGCAGGAGAAAGGAGGCCGAGTTATCACCAAGCCGGACGATGCAATCCTGACCGAATGTGGAGAGATGGGACACTGGACCAGGATTAACGCTCAATCACGATTTCCGTTACAAGTGCTGATAAAGCGGAGGTGAAGAACACTCAATTAGTAAACCTTCCGACTCGTTCATTCAGAAACTCAGGCAAAAGCTAAGCAAGCGTCACTGAGCAGGCAACGTGGGAGTGGACTTACTGATCAACAGTTCAAATGAGCTGGTCAATGCAAGGTTGAGCAAGAAACGCTGTGCAGTTGAAGACGTTTGTGTTTGAATCAGGAGTTACACAGACAGGGGTCCTGTCTACACAATGGGGGTGAATGGGAAGGGCCTGGTCTGTTGCAATCCTATGCCGAGGGAGTTTATCTGCTTACCTTGCTGATACATTGGTCGTGAAGTTGGCACAGTCATTTGCGTGGATTAGTTTGGTGGTCCCTGTGATATCCTCCCACTGGGCAGTGCCAGTTCCTCCTGTCAGATAACCACAGCAATCCAAGGTTAAATCAGACAAAGGCCAATGAGATTCACACAACAATTGGTTCATACAAATTGTCACCACTGGGCGAGCCGTTGAATTATTTTAAAATGAGCTCCTTTGCCTTAGCAACATGCCACCACCTCAGGCTCTGCTTTTGCGACCAGCGACTAGCAGAGTTCTGAGGGTTTGTTGTGGGCCTTCGACAGTTTAACAATATGGAGGGGTGTACACCAAGCATTCTTGTTCAACTTGTTGATGACACTAAGCGCTCTGGCCAGGTGACTGGTGTCAGGGCAGATTGGCAGCACTCGCAGGGAGTGGGACGAAATGGCACAGGTGGAAAAGGAAAAAGGCTTGGGTTGGATTGCTGGTCGGCAAAAAATATCAAGCTCATCCGTCAATAACAAGGCGACTGAAGAACTGGATGGATGTCCAGGAAATCTGAGCAGACCCTGAAAGGCTTTACTCGTATCCTGCATAACTCGGGACTGAAATCACAACAGAAATTAAACCACTGCTCAAAATGTAACTGTATAAAACTCTGACAGGACAGTTGAAAATATGCAAATGGTATGTAAGATATTGGAATGAAAAGGTTGGCTGAGGTAATCAGCCTTTTTTTGTCTTGCACTTTTGCCTTGCATTGTTGTGATAAGTTTCCAATCTCTCCTCTGAAGGGGAAATCCTGAGTGGTTACAAAACACTTCCCCCAAGGGGCAAGAAACAAAATTGGTGGATGAGCAGCCCCACATCCTAGTGACTGGTTACAGAGGAGTATCAGCATGTAGTTGGGAGCAAGCCCAGACCTCACTGGGTGGAGAATGGTGCATGTACCAGGAGAAAATGGAAGGAAAAGAATTTACAAACAGAACCGTCTGAGAATGGTCTCGGGCTGTTTGCTGTATAATCTTTTATCTTATAAAATCATGGAATGAGACACCACAGAAGGCCATTTGGCCCATTGTGTCTATGCCGGCTCTTTGAAAGAGCTATCCAATTAGTCCGATTCACCTGCTCCTTCCCCATAGCCCTGCAAATTTTTCCCTTTCAAGTATTTATCCAATTCCCTTTTGAAAGTTATTATTGAATCTGCTTCCACCGCCCTTTCAGGCAGTGCATTCCAGATTGTAACAACTCACCGTGTAAACAAAATTCTCATCTCACCCCTGTTTCTTTTGCCAATTATCTTATATCAGTGTCCATTGGTTACTGACCCTCCTGCCACTGGAAGCAGTTTCTCCCTATCTACTCGATCAAAACCCTTCATGATTTGGAACACCTTTTTCAAATCTTCTCTTAACCTTCTCGGCTTTAAGGAGAACAATCCCAGCTTCCCTCGTCTCTCCACATAACTGAAGTCCCTCATCCCTGGTACCATTCTAGTGAATCTCCTCTGCGCCCTCTCCATGGCCTTGACATCCTTTCTAAAGTGTGGTGCCCAGAATTGGACACAATACTCGGCGCGGACTCGATGTGCCGAATTGCCTCCTTCCGCGCTGTAACCTTTCTAAGGTTCTACTCCAGCCGGGACCTAAGCCGTGATTTCTTACGGTTTCGCACATTATCTTCTTCCCTGCACTTGCAGCTCCTCCTGAGTGAGATCGGGAACTCATGAGGAAGGATTGCAAGCGGGAACCCGCACTCTGACGCCCGCACTTGCTGGGCTAAGTGTAGGTCAGTGCAGACAATGGGTAGGAGAGGGTCATTTAATTCTCAGACCTATAACACTGCACAGCAGTCGGAGGCTGGTCGACTCCCCTTCGCTGGTGTCCCGCGCATTATTCCTCCAGGACGGCGGCAGTGGGATGCGAAGACCTATCGGGATGTGGAATTTCCTCCTTCTGGGCTCCACGGTAACAATGGGACTGAACGTTGCCTGGTTACCCACTAACTTTGTCACCAGTTCGTCGGGAACGGGCTGAGCCTGCGGGAAGGAACGAATGGTAAGAGAGCGTCCAAGCCAAAACATAAAGAAATGATTCAACAGTTCAACGGTCCCCGTCCCAAAATTCGAAACACTCGGGCACCTGTTCACTTCAGACAATGTTGGCAGAAGAAGAAACGTATTATTAGGGTTTAACAATCTCCATTAGATGTTCAAGGACAGGAAACATTCGCCAATAGGCACTTGAAGCTCAACATTATTCTGCTGCCCCATTTATAATGAACAGGTTTGTGCCTCTGTTAAAACGGGGGACAGATCAATGTCAACTGAAGGAATTGAGCCAAGATTCCAGCCTCTGCTCATCTCGCTGTCCTTATGAGATTGTTTTTTTTTTGTTTTGGGCAGGATTGGAGCCAAATGTATCATCCTGATGACAAACACTTTGTGAAGGTGGTGTCTTGGAATTTCTCTCTCTCTCCCCACCGCCCCTCCCTCCTTCAACTGTTATCGGTAATTTTTTTAAAACTCTCTTTTTAGATTCCTGGCCCTTCACTCAGACTGGGTCCCACACAGGGCTGGACAATCATTGTCCACGTCCCCTGACTGAGCCTTTTCTGAGAGGCAATCTGGGAGGTACGGACTCTGGCACAGGAAGATTTCTCTTTTCCCACCGCTCCCTCTCCCTGAAAATGGGGAGATAACATTGGAATCGGAAGATAACATGAAAACTCAGCGAGAATTAGACAATGTGCGAGTTGATGGTGAGAATGCAACCTGAGGCAACTTTTGGAATCGGCTGCCGTGGAGGTTGCTGAGGAACCAGCGATATGGGATGCTTGTTTGCTAAAACAGTATAAAAGAGAGATACAAAGCAAAACTCATTGTGAACTTTAGCTGCCTTTGAGGAGAGGTACCGTGGATAGGCAATAGTTCACGATTCCCGGGGAGTTCTTTACACGTGAGTAGGACTGATGTGTACTACTCTGGAATGTGGTCTTCAGGTGAATGTTTTGAAACAATCATAAATGTGGTAAATTATTGGACATATTACTGTCTCTGGCTTTCACAAATCTGTTATTAAAAAGTATAAGGATTATCCAACCATCAGTTTTTGCACAGTTTCAATGTACCGATACCTCCAGTTATTTCTGAACACACTGTTCCTGCTGGCTGAGTGGGTAAAAGCACCAAGTGGTGTGGCACTGAGACACAAAGATCAGGAAGATCAGAATCTCAGTCCACCGTCTGTGCTGGGTTAGCAGGTTTGGAGCTCCATTGCTGACCCCAGCGACCCCATGCTTGGGAGGGGGAAGAGAGACTCAGCCTGAGTTCCGGCTCCTGATTCCTCTCCAGTAATGCCCTGCTGGAATGTGCAGGCGTGTGGATGTCAGGTGAGAACAGCTACAGCTCGGCTACGATTCTCCCCAAGATCAAACAGCTCCGCTGTGATTCTCCCCATGATCAAACAGCTCCGCTGTGATTCTCCCTGTGCACAAACATCGGCTGACATTCACGATCTAAGCTGATGTGCAGCAAGAGCCAAATACAGCTGAAAATACACAGCAGGTCAGTCAGCAATGTAAATTGTATAATTTATATCAATTAGTGTTCATTGTATTCAAGTGGTGGGTATCAATTGGGGACTCTCTTGTATCCTTTTTATAGGAGAGCTTATCTCGGGTGTGGTGTGTGTGTGTAAGGGGACTATCTGTGAATAAAGGCTTGGAAGCAACTGAAGACCAGGCTCCAGTATTCCCTCCTTCACCACATGACTGTCTAATTTTAACAAGCATCTGGAAAGAGGAAAGACAGGTTATTGAGGTGAACTTTCACCAGAACCAAATGGCCAATTGGGCAAGCGGAACTCTCCCTCAACGGAAGTCACTGAGGGTTGAGACAGCTGGAGTGGGGGACAATAATATTTCGTCAATAAAAGGAACCAGGGATGGTGTGCGACAGGACAGTGTTGCTCGGAAACATCCTCAATCTATTTTCAAAACTTCAGCTTCAAGAGAAAAACACCTTCTGCAGGCCTTTTATTCCCGCTGGTTTCCAAGTTGAGAGCAGGGGCGGGCTTGTGTTATTAATTATAGAGCGTGGGAAGGTTCTGTGATTGCGAATGGAATGGGCCAGTTGCTGACGTTACCTGAAGGCCCAGCCGGACTCTCTTGATCACTGCGGACGCAGGGAAGGAGGTCTGCACCTTTGGGACGTGCGTGCTGCTCAGGACGCCCCCCTCTGGCCCAATCCACTCGCTGTCTTGCCTGATACGAGAGACGACGGCAAAGTAAAGCGGGAAGTCCATGGAGACGATGCGGCAGATTCGCTTCCGCTCCAGCTCCTCCGGGCAGTCAAGGTCTGTGTGAACATCAACACCACGGTCAGCACAAAGCCGTGTCCGACACGGCATTTAGTAACGGCTCCCGTTACCGGGACTAATAATCCAAAGAGCGTGAGTTCAAATCCCACCGTGGCAGGTTGAGAATTTCGGAACATAGGAACAGGAGGAGGCCATTCAGCCCCTCGAGCCCGCTCCGCCATTTGATAAGATCATGGCTGATCTGTGATCTAACTCCATATACCCGCCCTTGGCACATATCCCTTAATACCTTTGGTTGCCAAAAAGCTATCTATCTCAGAATTTGAATTCAGTTCAATAAAAATCAGGAATTAAAAGACTAGTAATTGGCTAAAGTGACCCTGAACCTGTTGGATTGTCATAAAAAACCCAACTGGTTCACTGATGTCGTTTGGAGAGGGAAACCTGCCGTCCTTACCCGGACTGGGCCTATATGTGACTCCAGTCCCACACCAACGTGGTTGACTCTTAACTACCCTCTGAAGTGGCCTAGCGAGCCACTCAGTTGTAACTCACCGCTACCCCAGGGTAGCCAGGGACCGGCAATAAATGCTGGCCTTGCCAGCAACGTCCACACGCCGAGAATGGATTCATAAAACATTCTCAGCAGCGGCAGCAGCTCCCACAGAGCAAAGGGAGGGGCGATGGATGAAACAGAGTCAGCTGGTATCAGAATCGAACCAACATGCTCACCAGCACCATTAATTTACAGTTAAATCAAACCTGGATCCAATCATCATAGAATCATGGATTGATACAGCACAGAAGGAGGCCATTCGGCCCATCGTTCCTGTGCCGGCTCTTTGAAAAATGTATCCAATTAGTCCCACTCCCTTGCTCTTTCCCCATAGCCCTGTAAACCAATCTGGTTTTGAAGTTATGTTGGTTGCTCTCCTTGGTCATGTTATTTACCCACAATCCTTTGGTAGACTACCGTGCCCACCAAGGTGAGGGATAATCAGTGCTGGTAAACATGTTACCCAGCGGAGAAAGGGGGGGCGTTTGTCCGGCGGAGAAAGGGGTGCGTCTGTCCGGCGGAGAAAGGGGGGGCGTATGTCCGGCGGAGAAAGGGGGGAGCGTCTGTCCGGCGGAGAAAGGGGGGCGTCTGTCCGGTGGAGAAAGGGGGGCGTCTGTCCGGCGGAGAAAGGGTGGGGGGCGTTTGTCCGGCGGAGAAAGGGGGGCGTCTGTCCGGCGGGGAAAGGGGGGCGTCTGTCCGGCGGAGAAAGGGGGGGGGCCTTTGTCTGGCGGAGAAAGCGGGGGGCATTTATCCGGCGGAGAAAGGGGTGGCGTCTGTCTGGCGGAGAAAGTGGGGGGACGTCTGTCCGGCGGAGAAAGGGGGGGCGTTTGTCCGGCGAAGAAAGGGGGGGCGTCTGTCCGGCGGAGAAAGGGGGGCGTTTATCCAGTAGAGAAAGGGGACGTTTATCCAGTAGAGAAAGGGGGGCGTTTATCCAGTAGAGAAAGGGGGTGTTTATCCAGTCGAGAAAGGGGGGCGTTTATCCAGTAGAGAAAGGGGGCATTTATCCAGTAGAGAAAGGGGGCGTTTATCCAGTAGAGAAAGGGGGCGTTTATCCAGTAGAGAAAGGGGACGTTTATCCAGTAGAGAAAGGGGGCGTTTATCCAGTAGAGAAAGGGGACGTTTATCCAGTAGAGAAAGGGGGGCGTTTATCCAGTAGAGAAAGGGGGGCGTTTATCCAGTAGAGAAAGGGGGGCGTTTATCCAGTAGAGAAAGGGGGCGTTTATCCAGTAGAGAAAGGGAGGCGTTTATCCAGTAGAGAAAGGGGGGCGTTTATCCAGTAGAGAAAGGGGGGCGTTTATCCAGTAGAGAAAGGGGGGCGTTTATCCAGTAGAGAAAGGGGGCGTTTATCCAGTAGAGAAAGGGGGGCGTTTATCCAGTAGAGAAAGGGGGCGTTTATCCAGTAGAGAAAGGGGGTGTTTATCCAGTAGAGAAAGGGAGGCGTTTATCCAGTAGAGAAAGGGGGGCGTTTATCCAGTAGAGAAAGGGGGGCGTTTATCCAGTAGAGAAAGGGGGGCGTTTATCCAGTAGAGAAAGGGGGTGTTTATCCAGTAGAGAAAGGGAGGCGTTTATCCAGTAGAGAAAGGGGGGCGTTTATCCAGTAGAGAAAGGGGGCGTTTATCCAGTAGAGAAAGGGGGCGTTTATCCAGTAGAGAAAGGGGGCGTTTATCCAGTAGAGAAAGGGGGGCGTTTATCCAGTAGAGAAAGGGGGCGTTTATCCAGTAGAGAAAGGGGGGCGTTTATCCAGTAGAGAAAGGGGGGTGTTTATCCAGTCTGAGGTGAATTTGAATCCTGGCACCACAAATAACCCTCGAAATTGGACCCTTGTAACCTGCTCTTACTCAAATGAATCTCGAAGCTGCCGGTACCATAAAGTGAAAAACAAACTAATGTAAGGCTATTGCAGTTTGACTGTGAATTGGTCAAAGCCAACTCGTGTTGAGATGTATTTGAACAGCATGTCACACCCCCTTCTAACCCCCCCGGTGCCACCCCCAAACACACACACACACCTTCATCCATTCCATTCAGGAGCTGATCCAACTGTTCCATTTCAGGTCGGTTGCGATGGTCCTTCCATGCTGATCCATTCTCACTCCGCAGGACTATGAGCTCCCGGTCAGTATGTTCCACTGAGGCAAAATGCGGAATTTCCACAATGACAGGCCTAAATAAAGAGAGAAAAAGAGAAAAGGGAGAAAGAGAGAGATTGGGAGAAAGAGAAAAGGATTCAATGGGCAGGAGAGACAAAGACCAAGAGAGAGAGAGAGTGAGGAAAGAAACAAGGCAGACAGAAAGAAAGGCAGAGACAAAGAGAAGCATTCAATTTTCAGATTTATTTCTGAATTGAAGGGCCAAAATTCTTTAATTGGGACTTTCACATAGAAGATTCTCACAAGTCTTTGAAGAGAAAGTTCCATAATGAACAGATGGATTCCCAGCAGAGTTCAAGGGCAATGTGTGGAGGGTAAAGCATCTGAACTCCACCACTGCCATTGATCTAGAACACCGGCCATGATCCAGAACAAAGTCCGCAATCTAGGACACTGCCCGTGATCTAGAACACTGCCTATGATCCAGAACAAAGTCCGCAATCTAGGACACGGCCCATGATCTCGAACACTGGCCATGATCCAGAACACTGGCCATGATCTAGAACACTGGCCATGATCCAGAACAAAGTCCGCAATCCAGGACACGGCCCGTGATCTAGAACACTGCCCGTGATCCAGAACACTGGCCATGATCTAGAACATTGGCTGCGATCTTGGACACTACCCGTTATCAGCCCCAGTTTGGGTATTGTTATATGATGTCATGGAGGCTGAACATGGAGGAATTGTTGTTGACTTTTTAAGACACACAAACACCAAACATTTGGAAGGCGAATGCAATCACAGAACACTTTTCCAATTGTGAAAGTTAATGGAGTTCGAATCAGAACTTTGTGTTACGAGATTCTCAACCCAGAATACACCTGAACTTATGTTTTAATTCTATTTTGATAAAGGATGTGTCAAGATTTCTATCTGAAGTGCAACTTGTGTTGCTTTGACCGGTAGCCTGGGACTTCAGGCCAGTTCTTCTCCTTATTTAGAATGAAGAAGTCTCCTTATTCCAGATCCCTCAGTCGCTGGACACAGTCTATAAGCAAGACTTTTAACACAGTCTGTAGATTCTTGTTCTGGATCATTTCTATGCTGAATTGGACAGACAACCAAATTGCTATTGCAATGTAATTTCGTTTTGTGCATGCGCTTGAAAGTTGGCTGGAAGATTGAAAGACTCGACCCCACCCTGCCCAGCTATCCTGCCCATTCTCGACTTGACAAAGCAGCCCCCACTTCCATTCACCATTCATTAAATGTTGCACACAGGTACGTACCCCAGGAACTGGGTACCAGCCGGTCCCAGCGCTATCACCCTGCTTCCCAGCCCTTCTCCTTCCACCAGCGGTGGGGGGCTGACCAACTTCTGAGACTTCACCAGCCGGCAGGTGATGCGTGTCGGAGCGTTGCACGTCCGTGGTGGGATGATGACTCGCAGCCCATTGTGTCGGCTTCCTCTCATCGAGCCTCCGCGCGCATCCACCATGAAACTCACCAGAAATCTGCCAAAGAGAGAGGATGTGACATGGGTCAGTATGGAGCAACTTCCATAGTTTGGGTGGAGTCCATGATACAGCAGGCTGTAACTGGCCTGTCTTCGGAGCTATCTTGATGGGACAAATGGACTAGCCATCCCATGATTTTTTGTGTTCTTCTGAGTGATCTACATTGGCCATTATGGTATCTTCCCAAACAATTAATGCCCTTTGTTGGTAACAGGTGGACCAATGCTCCAGGTATGAGTTGAATCAATGTTTCAAGTATTAACCAGTCCACACCAAACTCATTGAGGATTGAGCATATTTCTGTACTGACCACTTCAATCTCATGGGCGCTTCTGTTTTCAAGAAGGCCATTTGTAATTTTTATTCCAATCTGGAGCCAGGACCATTCCTGAGCTCTTCACTTCTTCCGATCTTCACTGTTGTGACTTTAAGGGGTGGATTTTTTGCTTTGCTCCTTTCCCGTTTTTATTTCAGGCGAGCTGTTATTCTTTTGCGCGGAGTTTTTCCAGCCCCCGGGGGTTGCTGTAGCAAGTGGCACAGCTCCTTTTGTCGCCCCCTCCAACCAAGGCAGGTGACACAGCAGTGGCACAAATACAGCTGGGAGCCCACCAAAAAGTTGAGCCCAGAAGATCCGCCATGGATCGATGGTGGTCGGAACATTCGGAACAGGACTTGGTCCTTCAGCCCCTCAGGCCTGCTCCGCCATGCGATGAGATCACGGCTGATCTGCACCTCAACTCCATTTACCCGCCTTTGCTCCATATCCTTTGACACCCTTCGCCAACAAAAATATGTTGATCTCAGTCCTGAAAGCTCCAACTGTCCCAGCATCCAAGTTGCAAACCCCCACTACCCTTTGTGTGAGAAAGCGTTTCCCAACTTTGCTCCTGAATGGCCTCGCTCTGATTTTAAGATTATGTCCCCTTGTTCTTGAAGGCACGGAGCTTGCCCCACCATTCCTGAACATCCCGATAATTCTCCCAGGGCAGTCCTGACTTTCACCTCATCATTCCAGGCCCTGACTGCAGTGGGATCAGCTCCAGTTGTTGCAGACCCAACAAGCACTGCATCAAAAACAGATCCCCAAATCCCACCTTGTTCACCCAGTGCTGCAATGTGTTGCAGCCACTAAGAAAGACCCCTCATTCGGGTCATTTCCTTCTCATTTTTGCATTGCTCTGTCTCCCCCCGCCCCTGCCCCCATACCAGTTTGGTTATGAATTTTACTTACTTTGCAGTGTAAATTAAAAACTTCATTTTGATTACAATTCTTCTCGCAAATGGAAGAGAGCTATTTTAAGCTGTGATGCTTCAACTGAAGATCACATTGATAATTTAAAGCTTTTGCAATCAATTTTTAAAGAAGCACAGATCCTGTCAGCAGACTCATTAAGAAAGTCATTAAAATGAAGCTAGGAGAGAATGAGATGCCCCAAACACAGGAGATTCGGAATATTTATTAGGATTTGCATTACAGCTCAGCAATTAAAAGCCTGCCTGCTGACTCTTCAACAGGTTGCCACCTCATTGAGTGTGTTAATATAGCTATAAGACATTAGTGCACACTGAATAAAAGCTGGCAGCTCACCCCATCCACAACTGTATGGCCTGTGTATGTCTCTGTATAGGTTCAGCACACACTGTGTCGTTCACCCCGATTGGGCACTATACTGTGTGTGGAGATTTTGTACCAAGTCTTGTGTAAAATCAGCACACACTCGGTGAAGGCGGGCAGTACTTCCCAATCGAGTCCTGTGGAGCTTGTCCTCCCATTTCTGCTTCTGTGCATGTTCAGCATACACCAGATAAAAGGGAACAACTCCACTCGTGTGTGATCCTGCACAACTCTTGGGTGTGTCTCCGTGCTAATTCCTGTCAGTGTATTCTAACACGGGGTAAAGGATGAACATGGTACCTTTCTCTCCTCTCTGCGAATGTATGGCTTGACTACGTCACAATGTCAACACTCGTAGATGTGCACTGTAGACTAGATAAGTCGTACGTCTGGGGCAACACAGAAATTAACAATTACTCCTCACAGCACCGATCTGTTTCTGACGGAGGGAGAGCAGTTACTGTCAACGGATACAGTGGCTAAGAGCCGCTTCTAGACTAATGGGAGGAGGCCATTCAGCCCCTCGAGCCTGTTCCACCATTCAATTCGATCATGGCTGATCTGTATCTTAACTCCATCTACCCATCTTGGTTCCATAACCCTTAATCCCCTTGCCTAACAAAAATCGATCAATCTCAGGTTTGAAATTTTCAATTGACCCCCAGCCTCAACAGCTTTTTGGGGGAGAGAGTTCCAGATTTCCACTCCCCTTTGTGTGAAGAAATGCTTCCTGACATCACCTCTGAACGGCCGAGCTCTAATTTTAAGGACTCTCCCACCAGAGGAAATAGTTTCTCTCTATCTACCCGATCAATTCCTTTAATCATTTTAAACTCCTCAATGAGACCACTCCTTAATCTTCTAATCTCGAGGGAATACAAGCCGAGTCTATGCAACCTGTCCTCATAATTTAACCCTTCCGGCCCAGTATCATTCTGACAAAAGGAGTGATATTCTGGGATGTTTCCACAGCTGGACTGGTGGTGGAAAAACGAATAAAACACTGACTGCTGTTACATAATAAAGATTTTTGAATTCGCATCAACACCTACCATCAGAAAACAAGGCAGGGCCCCAGCCCCTGTATCCCTAGTCTGTCTCATGACCCGAGCCCCTGTATCCCTAGTCTGTCTCATGACCCCAGCCCCTGTATCCCTAGTCTGTCTCATGACCCCAGCCCCTGTATCCCTAGTCTGTCTCATGACCCCAGCCCCTGTATCCCTAGTCTGTCTCATGACCCCAGCCCCTGTATCCCTAGTCTGTCTCATGACCCCAGCCCCTGTATCCCTAGTCTGTCTCATGACCCCAGCCCCTGTATCCCTAGTCTGTCTCATGACCCCAGCCCCTGTATCCCTAGTCTGTCTCATGGCCCCAGCCCCTGCATCCCTCGTCTGTCTCATGACCCCAGCCCCTGTATCCCTAGTCTGTCTCATGACCCCAGTCCCTGTATCCCTAGTCTGTCTCATGACCCCAGCCCCTGTATCCCTAGTCTGTCTCATGACCCCAGCCCCTGTATCCCTACTCTGTCTCATGACCCCAGCCCCTGTATCCCTAGTCTGTCTCATGACCCTAGCCCCTGTATCCCTAGTCTGTCTCATGGCCCCAGCCCCTGTATCCCTAGTCTGTCTCATGACCCCAGCCCCTGTATCCCTAGTCTGTCTCATGACCCCAGCCCCTGTATCCCTAGTCTGTCTCATGACCCCAGCCCCTGTATCCCTACTCTGTCTCATGACCCTAGCCCCTGTATCCCTAGTCTGTCTCATGACCCCAGCCCCTGCATCCCTCGTCTGTCTCATGACCCCAGCCCCTGTATCCCTAGTCTGTCTCATGACCCCAGCCCCTGTATCCCTAGTCTGTCTCATGACCCCAGCCCCTGTATCCCTAGTCTGTCTCATGACCCCAGCCCCTGTATCCCTAGTCTGTCTCATGACCCCAGCCCCTGTATCCCTAGTCTGTCTCATGACCCCAGCCCCTGTATCCCTAGTCTGTCTCATGACCCCAGCCCCTGTATCCCTAGTCTGTCTCATGACCCCAGCCCCTGTATCCCTAGTCTGTCTCATGACCCCAGCCCCTGTATCCCTACTCTGTCACATGACCCTAGCCCCTGTATCCCTAGTCTGTCTCATGACCCCAGCCCCTGTATCCCTAGTCTGTCTCATGACCCCAGCCCCTGTATCCCTAGTCTGTCTCATGACCCCAGCCCCTGTATCCCTACTCTGTCTCATGACCCTAGCCCCTGTATCCCTAGTCTGTCTCATGACCCCAGCCCCTGTATCCCGAGTCTGTCTCATGACCCCAGCCCCTGTATCCCTAGTCTGTCTCATGACCCCAGCCCCTGTATCCCTAGTCTGTCTCATGACCCCAGCCCCTGTATCCCTAGTCTGTCTCATGACCCCAGCCCCTGTATCCCTACTCTGTCTCATGACCCTAGCCCCTGTATCCCTAGTCTGTCTCATGACCCCAGCCCCTGTATCCCTAGTCTGTCTCATGACCCCAGCCCCTGTATCCCTAGTCTGTCTCATGACCCCAGCCCCTGTATCTCTAATCTGTCTCATGACCCAAGCCCCTGTATCCCTAGTCTGTCTCATGACCCCAGCCCCTGTATCCCTAGTCTGTCTCATGACCCCAGCCCCTGTATCCCTACTCTGTCTCATGACCCTAGCCCCTGTATCCCTACTCTGTCTCATGACCCCAGCGCCTGTATCCCTAGTCTGTCTCATGGCCCCAGCCCCTGCATCCCTCGTCTGTCTCATGACCCCAGCCCCTGTATCCCTCGTCTGTCTCATGACCCCAGCCCCTGTATCCCTAGTCTGTCTCATGACCCCAGCCCCTGTATCCCTAGTCTGTCTCATGGCCCCAGCCCCTGCATCCCTCGTCTGTCTCATGACCCCAGCCCCTGTATCCCTAGTCTGTCTCATGACCCCAGCCCCTGTATCCCTAGTCTGTCTCATGACCCCAGCCCCTGTATCCCTAGTCTGTCTCATGAACCCAGCCCCTGTATCCCGACTCTGTCTCATGACCCTAGCCCCTGTATCCCTAGTCTGTCTCATGACCCTAGCCCCTGTATCCCTAGTCTGTCTCATGGCCCCAGCCCCTGTATCCCTAGTCTGTCTCATGACCCCAGCCCCTGTATCCCTAGTCTGTCTCATGACCCCAGCCCCTGTATCCCTAGTCTGTCTCATGACCCCAGCCCCTGCATCCCTACTCTGTCTCATGACCCCAGCCCCTGTATCCCTAGTCTGTCTCATGACCCCAGCCCCTGTATCCCTACTCTGTCTCATGACCCTAGCCCCTGTATCCCTAGTCTGTCTCATGACCCCAGCCCCTGCATCCCTCGTCTGTCTCATGACCCCAGCCCCTGTATCCCTAGTCTGTCTCATGACCCCAGCCCCTGTATCCCTAGTCTGTCTCATGACCCCAGCCCCTGTATCCCTAGTCTGTCTCATGACCCCAGCCCCTGTATCCCTAGTCTGTCTCATGACCCCAGCCCCTGTATCCCTAGTCTGTCTCATGACCCCAGCCCCTGTATCCCTAGTCTGTCTCATGACCCCAGCCCCTGTATCCCTAGTCTGTCTCATGACCCCAGCCCCTGTATCCCTAGTCTGTCTCATGACCCCAGCCCCTGTATCCCTACTCTGTCTCATGACCCTAGCCCCTGTATTCCTAGTCTGTCTCATGACCCCAGCCCCTGTATCCCTAGTCTGTCTCATGACCCCAGCCCCTGTATCCCTAGTCTGTCTCATGACCCCAGCCCCTGTATCCCTACTCTGTCTCATGACCCTAGCCCCTGTATCCCAAGTCTGTCTCATGACCCCAGCCCCTGTATCCCTAGTCTGTCTCATGACCCCAGCCCCTGTATCCCTAGTCTGTCTCATGACCCCAGCCCCTGTATCCCTAGTCTGTCTCATGACCCCAGCCCCTGTATCCCTACTCTGTCTCATGACCCTAGCCCCTGTATCCCTAGTCTGTCTCATGACCCCAGCCCCTGTATCCCTAGTCTGTCTCATGACCCCAGCCCCTGTATCCCTAGTCTGTCTCATGACCCCAGCCCCTGTATCTCTAATCTGTCTCATGACCCTAGCCCCTGTATCCCTAGTCTGTCTCATGACCCCAGCCCCTGTATCCCTAGTCTGTCTCATGACCCCAGCCCCTGTATCCCTACTCTGTCTCATGACCCTAGCCCCTGTATCCCTACTCTGTCTCATGACCCTAGCCCCTATATCCCTAGTCTGTCTCATGACCCCAGCCCCTGTATCTCTAATCTGTCTCATGACCCTAGCCCCTGTATCCCTAGTCTGTCTTGTGACATGACCCTCAGCATCGCCTGTCCTTGACGCCGTGCAGTGTTGGATTTGGCACAAGGCGATGCAGTCTCAGAGCAGGGTAATGCCTGTAGCTGGAGGTGTGTGAGACAGAGGCAGGAGAAGTGGAGCTGCATAGATAGGCAAGTGGTTTATGGAAAAAAAAACAAAAAAGAAGGCACGACTTCGACTAGCCGTCTGCAGATTCTCTGTCCTCACTTACCCGGACCGGATAGGTTTGGCAACAGGAGTGACATTATGGGATGTTTCCACAGCTGGACTGCTGGTGGATATGCTACTAAAAACATAAAACAGAGATAGAGAGAGGCTGCATGATGTCATCTGCTAATTTTCTCTCGGGCCCCACTTCCCCAGGCTGGGGAGGAGCTGACGTTTACATCGAGCATTTCAACAATAAGAAAATGAAATGTAAAAAGAGGAAGAGAGAGAGAGAGACTGCACAAGGTAACCTGCACAATTCCTCTCCAGTCCCACTTACCCAGGGAGGACAATGCTGACACTGGGACTGTCAGTCGGGCTTGAACTATCGGACATTTCTGGAGCTGGACTGTTGGGTTCACTGATAAAAAATAAAACCAGAGAGACACTGCATGAGGTACTCCAGATAAAGTCTCCTCCAGCCCCACTTCCCCAGCACTGATTGGGGAGCAGATGTGGACATATTTTTTTTTTGTTTCAAAGGCAAGGCAAACGCAGGAAGTAAAATTTAAAATAAAGTGAGAGCAATCAAACGCAGACGCCCCCTCCACTCCCGCTTACCCTGTGTGGATGGGGCTGGCGATCGGGCTGATGTTGTCAGAAGTCTCCGTCGCTGGGCTGCTGGGCGTGAAGGAATCTTCATCAAAGTCCTTGGACACTGAGACAGACGGCTGCTGCTGCACAAGGAATGCAAGAGGAGGAGAGATTAAGGTGGTGTGAAACGAGACAAGGCAATTCCAGCAAGTCCATCCCATTCCTCCAATGTGCAACGCCCCCGCCCCGATGGACTTCATCCACCTTTCAATCTCCTGAGGGAGAATTCAGCTCCCTTTCTCTCAGACGTCTCAGGGTCTGCTGACCTCACGGTCCACCGTTCAACCTTGGCTGGTTGTTTCCCACAGACGACACTCCCTTGGTCACAACGGCCAGTGTGTTCCAGGCAGTATTTGAGGCACCCACAAATGACCAGTTCTTAGGACTGATGTTTTTGTTTTCATAAAAAAAAATGGGAGACGCGCGAGCTGAAGCATGAGTCGTGAAACGGGCAGAATCTTCCCAAACATATCTGTGGCCATAACTTCCACACGACCAGCAGCAATGGTGAACCAGTAAGCAGGCCACCGTTGTGTGCTTCGAGTGGTCTTGACCCAAGATGGAGAGTTCTGTGGGTGGGACAGGACCCTTTAGTTATCTCTCCTTCCAGAGGTGACTGGTGCTTTGGATTCTTCCTTTCTCAACGTGGTGCCTTATTTTGACTCTATGCTCCACACAGCAGTTGCACTGTGACTGGGGATACTCTCTCAATGAGATGAGGTGAGTTCTGTTGTCAGCTCAGAGATCTGAATTACATCTCAATCGGTTCAATGTCCTGCAGGATTCTATTTGTGATTAATTTCCCCCTTCAAATTCCACCATGCTGCACACCAGCAGACTTCAATAACAACAACAACTTGCATTTATATAGCGCCTTGTAGTAAAACATCCCAAGGTGCTTCGCAGGAACGTCATCAAACAAAACCTGATACCGAGCCGCATGAGGAAGTATTAGGGCAGGTGACCAAAAGCTTGGTCAAAGAGGGTCTTAAAGGAGGAGAGAGGTAGAGAGACGTAGAGATTTGGGGGGGAATTCCAGAGCTTAGGGCACAGGCAGCTAAAGGCACGGCCGCCAATGGTGGAGCGATTAAAATCGGGGATGCACAAGAGGCCAGAATTAGAGGAGCGACAGAGATGTAAGAGGGTTGTGGGGCTGGAGGAGGTTACAGAGATAGGGTAGGGAGAGGCCATGGAGGGATTTGAAAACAAGGATGAGAATTTTAAAATGGGAATTTCCACCAACACTGTTCAATATCCAGCCACGAAGCGTTTGAGAGTGGATTCGAATGACCCTCTGATTCTTTTTCCTCTCTGCCAATGGGAACATGTCTGACCCCTGCCTACCAGCTCCTAACAGAAGCATCATTGAGGCCCCAGTGAGCATGCAGTGTGAGCCTATGACCCACCTCTCTGTGATGCAGGATTTGGAGCTCCAATGTGGTTCATAGACGCGACTGCTCAGTTTCTTCAGTGTGAAGAATGTTTTAAATGTCGATCTGATTGACAAAGCATTTCGTTGCAATATCTGCATTCCACAAGTGGATCACGTGGACCAGAGCTTACAAGCAGCAAACCAGACAAATAGCTCAATGCAAATATCAATTATGCAAATGTTGGGTTTCTGGGCAAGATGCTATGTCCACCTTAAACGTTGAGGTCTTGGACAAGGCTTTTCAGTGCCACTGGCCTCTGTGAAGACCCTGAGCTCTCATACTTTGTATGCATGAGCAATGATTCGTCAAATTGGAGTAACATCGGCAACATTAATATCTAGGTCTGGGTGTTCAAATGGGAACATCGAATTGAATCGGGCTCCTCATCCAGAAACCAGCAAACCCCCTCCCCACCCACCACCCTCCCTCCCATGACAAGTGTCAATTTGGCTAAAGAATCTCAGTGAGGCTGCAGCTCACTTTGGATCTCATTACTGTGGGGATTGAGGATTGACACTGCCAGTGATCAGCAATTACTCAGGATGAAAATACTGGAGGAGGGACAAGAAGAGCTGGGAGAGGAGGATAGATGTGAGGTCACAATTGTAAGGGCTCCTTTCCTGCCCTGTGATCAACTTCCAACTCGATGTTATAGCTACTGAAATCCCAGCACAAGTATGCCTTGGAAATACTTGGCTTTTGCACGGTGTATCCATACCTGTTCTAATTGGACTGTGGCCTGCTCCTTTGCAACTATGGTTTCCGGTGCAGCAAATGGCATTCTGTGTATCGCAGGAGAGTATGACCTGGAAAGAATGATAAACACAAAAAAAAACCTCACACCATTTTCCCCTTAACATTCCTCTTTTGCTCCTTCCTCAGCTCCAACTACACTGTCATGCATGTCCTTCCTCTTCTTAATATCCTCACTGTGTTGGAATCAAGACTCACTGCACCTGCTCTAATTCATTCTTTGCCAGGACCTCTTGGTAGTGTCCTGCATTTGGCCTTCGCCCTTTCCCTAGGTTGCTCGGCCGGCTTCAAAACAGCTGAAAGGGACCAGAATGTAAACAATGTGAAAGGTACTCAACATGGTGACATGTGTCCCTTGAACCACTGTGGAGAACTGGGAGATAAACTCACTGTCCATTGCTTTATTGACCTACTGAGATACCAGTGTAACAAGTAGTGCAGTATCCACCCCCACCAAGCAGTCTTCA